>NC_034410.1:58436995-58681671 GCF_002078875.1 Numida meleagris
ATATGTATAGAGACAGCGCCAAGGATAAGTCATTCCATCACCTTTCCAGGGATGGAGGTGAGGCTGACCAGTCTGTAGTTACCTGGGTCCTCCTTTTTGCCCTTTTTGAAGACTGGAGTGACATTTGCTTTCCTCCAGTCCTCAGGTACCTCTCCCATTCCCCATGACTTAGTAAAGATAATGGAGAGTGGCCTAGCAATGACTTCCGCCAGCTCCCTCAGCACCTGCGGGTGCATCCCATCAGGACCCATGGATTTATGGGTGTCCAGATTGCTTAACTGGTCCTTGACTCAGTCCTCATCAACTGAGGCAAACTCATCCTTGATCCTGACTTCCTCTGGGGCCTCAGGGGTATAGAGCTTCTCAGGACATCCTCCAGCAGTATAGACAGAGACAAAGAAGGCATTTAGTAACTCCACCTTCTCTGCAGCTTCTGTCACCAGGGCACCCACCTCATTCATCAGTGGGCCTACATTGCCTTTAGTGTTAGTTTTGTCTGCAGTGTATTTGAAGAAGCCCTTTCTGTTGTCCTTGACCCCTCTCGCAGTGTTTAATTCTAAGGAGGCCTTAGATTTCCTAGTTGCCTCCTTACATCCTCTGACAACAGTCTTACATTCTTCCAAAGTGTCCAGCCCCTCCTTCCATGATCTGTAGACTCTCCTGTTCCACTTGAGTTTGCCCAGCAGTTCCCTGTTTAACCACGCAGGGCTCCTGGCTTCCTTTCTTGACTTCCAACCTGTTGGGATGCTCTGATCTTGAGCTTGGAAGAAGTGGTCCTTGAATGCTAACCAACTACCTTGGGCCCCTTTACCTTCAAGTACCCTTTCCCATGGGATTTCCCCTAGCAATTGCTTGAAAAGGCCAAAGTTGGCCCTACTGAAGTCCAGGGTTGTGATTCTGCTTGGTATTCTGTTTCTGCCAAATGAGATCCTGAACTCCACCATCTCATGGTTGCTGCAACCAAGGCTGCTCTCAACCTTCACCTCTTAAACCAGACCCTCCTTGTTAGTGAGAGTAAGATCCAGCAGCGCTCCTCTCCTGGTCATCTCATCCACCATTTGCATCAGGAAGTTAGCATCAACGCACTGGAGGAACCTCCCGGACTGTGGATGGCTAGCTGAGTAGACCTTCCAGCAAGGAACACCATTTACAGCTAGAAAGCTTTTTAAAACAATTACTTGCTTTTCCCTCTTTCTAAATACAAGAGTATTTATTTAGAAAGGACTGAACACGGGTGGCACAACATGAGAGGAACATCATAGAATTGTAGAGTAGTAGAAGTGTCCAAAGGGAAGTTCCAAAGGTGGTGAAGGATCTAGAAGGCAAGTCATATTAGGAGCTAATAAAAAAGCTAAAATTTTTAAGCTAAAATTTAGTTAAAGCTAATAAATCGTATAAATGAGAGAGAGTCTGAAATGGAACGAGAGAAAATGAGGGGAACAAAATGGCTTGTGGCTTTTGATCCATTGTTTGGCAGTGGATGCCGAGGAGCCCTTGGAAGTGGACTCCCCTCAGTATGCCTTGAGACCAAGCAGGATCCCCTGGGGAGTAAAAGGTCATGAGCCTACCGATACGCCATCCGGCATTGAGCACCGTGGAGCCCATGGAGGTGTCCACCCTCAATTTGTATTGTGGTCCAGAGCCAGAGCGTACTCCAAGTTTAAATTTTGGGTGGTCATGTGTGGAGCCAAGTTTCGGACTCGATGATCTTTATGGGTTCTTTCCAATCCAGCATATTCTATAGTTGTGTGAATAAATGAAATGTATGCTTAATTTTACACACGTAGAGTTGTAGAATTTAGATCCCTGCAGGCACATAGCATTTACTAATCTATGTAGTTACATTCACCTCTTAGGTTATAACAGTGAAATTCACAAAGAATCATTAAGATGTGTGTGATTAAAAAAATCAGAGTAATGAAAGTGGCATAGTAATACTGATGAATTTGTTCACAGCGGTCACTGTGTGTGAACAAGATTGGTAAGGGGAGTGAAGAAGGTTCAGAAAGTTGGAAAGGGGATCTTGTTTCCATCTGTAAAGAAAATAGGAATGGAATAGTTGGCAGAGAAAAATAACACTGTTTATGCAGAAGTACTTTTCTGATTAAGGAATATATGGTATAATGTGGCCATGAATAAATGTGGATTTCTAATTAAAAGGATTTTACTCAACAGAACAGACCTTGTGACAAGATTTCTAACAGCAATCAGCAGAGAACAAAAACCAAAGTCAATTTTCAGATGGATGTGGTTGACTTGTGAAAGGGATTTTACAATGTACTTAACTGCAACAGGAAGGGGCTGGCTCCCATTCCCTCGCATTAATTTTCCACTGTGGAGGTTTTTCACTTTCCCCATAAGCATCTGGAAGTAGCTGTTGTCACAAAAAGACTAATGAACTGAGAGGACAGGTGTTGCCCAAAATAGAAACGAATAGTCCTGTTACTTTCTCCAAATATTTTAGCACAGTGACTGTGCAGAGTTGAGGGGCATTAGCAGCTGTCAGGGGTGATGAATGCCCAGAACAGCTCTTAATTCTAAATGGGAAAAGGTAAAAACTCCCAAGCCGAAAAAGGAAGAGAATCACCGATGTATGAATGCTTTCCCATTTTGAAGCGATTGAAAAAAAAATGGCTGTAACGGTATTCAAATTAATATGCAAATTATAGGTGCATTTTGAGTAATTTCAGTGTTGTATTATATCAAGGATGCATTTGTCCCAATGGTTTTAAATCAATAGTGGAACCCAGCATACTGAGGAAGGAAAATAAATTGATGGCATTGTTTTCCCAATCTGTGGCAGATAATCCTTTTAAATGTTAACATCTTTTCCCATCCTTTTCAGGTGGATGCACAGGTGAAGTCCTTGATCATTATTTTGTTTTCTTTTTTTAGTGGAGAAATCAGTGATGACAGTGTGATTTCTCGTGTTACATTTGTTTAGATATGTGGATAGGTATATTATTTATTGCAAAGAATCAATAACACTTCCTGAGAGGAATGAAGCTAAAACGGTCTTACCCATAGATGGCAGTAACTGCTAATAGAGCTGACTGCCGGTGTGCTGCAATCCAAGCTCTTAGGACCCGGCCAAGGTTTGAAACAATTGACCTGAACTCATACGTTGCTAAACAGCCTCTCTGAGGGTCTTAGATCGGAGCTGTGCTCTGAGCTCCTCGTGGAAACACTGTGGTGTCACTCCATGGAAGCTCTGCCAATTGTCAGAAATAGCCCCACCATGATTTCTCATTTCTTGAAAGAAACTGATATAATATTTGTTGAAGTACTGTAGTTGGTAGCAGTAAGAAATGGCATTTACTTTAGAATATTGAATCTTGCTGTGTTCTCATCGGGTGTGCTTTACTTGTAGAATGAGCAGATAAATGCAATGTGCGTTGAAAGCTACTGGAACCCAGTGCCTTATGTCAGAGGTCAGGTATCCCCTCCTCCCAACCTACGAATGACTTCATGTATCACATATTGATGCACTCACCACCTTTCACTAAGTCAAGGCAGGAGCAGGTGCTCACATGGCACAGAAAGGGGCTGCAGGCACTCCCAGTTGCGGTACACAGGAAGACAGAAGTCTGGGAGGAGGTTCTCCTTAAGAGTTGCTGATTTTCCCTTTCTCTTTACATACAGGGAGGGACAGAAGTTGCGAATAAGAACTTCAATTCCCCACAAGCCTGATTTCACTTCTTACAGGAGTCCTGCAGCAGGACGTGTCAGGCAAGATTTTCCTCATGGCTTCTCCATTGCTTGTGGGGGGTCTGGCTTATAGTGATGGATGATTTGGAACATGATATAAATTTCAAGGAACTCAAAAGGGGAGTAGTGGATTAGTGAAAGGGGGACAGAAAGGATGAGCGTGAAGGTTTAAAATCGGAGTGAGAGCTGGGAGAGGAAGGGCAGAGATGCTGAAGGGGGCTGGAAGGATAAGAATAAAGGGTGGTGATAGCAGAACCACAGAATTGTGGGTGTAGGAAGGGACCTCTGGGGATCATCAAGCCCAGCTCCACTGCTAAAGAAGGTTCTCTACAGCAGGTCACACAGGAAAGCATCTAGGTGAATCTTGAATAACTCCAGAGAAGGAGACTCCACAACCTCTCTGGGAAGCCTGTTCTAGTGCTCTGGGGAAAGACTGAGGATACCAGTGGGCCGAGGGGGTAAATAGTTTTCAGGGCAGCTTTGGGCTATTGCAGGGAACAGAAATGGAGGTGAAAAGTGGATGGCTATTACTTGCTGTTCATTATCCTGTGAGACAGTTAAGCAGTAAATCAATTATATTATCAAGCAATTGTGCAGATAATGAGTTAAGCAATGAAGCGCTTATACAGCAAATCATTTCTGGTATTAAATAAAAATGGTGAGAATCAACAGCAATACGAATCAATTATGCAGAGAACTATTACAAAAGTGAATCAGTTAAGTAGAGAAACAGTTATACAGCAAGTGAATGAATAAATTAATTATGGAGCAGGACTATTATGTAGAGAATTAATTATGCAGAGCCTTCCCTTGTGATAAGGGGCATGTCTGAGGGAGCTTCATGCACAGAAAAAAAAATCCAAACAAAATTATTAAAATAGAAGCCCCGTGCCAGTCCTCTGTCACTTTCTCTGTGATCTTCTCTCCTTCATTTCTCTGGAGTAGGCTCACTTGAATTGTGATGATGAAACTATTGCAGAAGCAGAGTTCTGCATTCCTTCAGTGTGGACATGCAAAGGGAATAGGTGAAGGAAGTTCAGAGATGACTTTGAGGCTCTGTCAAGAGGGTTGTAGAAGGAAACCATTGTCTGTGGAGCAGTCTAACCTATGCAGGGTTACTCAGGCTCTTCATGGCCCCAGGATTATTTAGGGTGGAACATCTTGCCATACTTTATACCTAAGAGCCCGACAGCTTGATTTTCCTCTGCTTTGTATGTCTTTCCATCTCTACAAAATAAGTGACAGATATCAGCAAAGAAATGTGTGTTTTGTCACCTCTCTCTATTGCTATAGTTGGAGAAAAACCAACCAGCCTTTTGGACGTTACACTTTCTGGTAGTGTCAAATTTGAGCACTCTGATTCAAGAGCCAGCTGCCTTAATCTAAACAGATAGAAATGCAATACAGACAGCAAGGTGGTGGAGAACAAATTTCCAAGTCTTCATTCCCGCAGTAACAAAATATACTGATTTATATTGTGGACACCACAACCTGTAACATTGTTTTGTTTTGGTGTTTTTTGTGCTAAAAACCAAACCAACCAACCAACCAACAACAAAAAAACCAAACAACAAAACCCTACAAGAGGGAAAGCAATCTGTAAAATCCTTGAGATAACAACAAATTTAGCCAGCTGATTTCTCAAACCTTGTGCCAAGACAACACTTCCATCTAGTTCTGTGATAGATTGGTTTGACTACAGGATTCAATCCAGAATCGATGCTGAGCTAGATGCCTTTTAAGTATTATCTGTTACAAGTCTGGACACTTGTTGGATTCTTGAGATGGCTTGCAAAATCTCCCTCCTACTGCTCCCATTCCGTCACCCCCCCAACAAAGATAAGGTTGCTTTTTTCCGGAGCAGTTTTGAAGACCTTACCCCAGAAAAAATATGTAGCCTCCCCTTTGGCTAATGCTGCAGTGCAAGAACAGAATATGTAAGTCTAAAACATTTGTTTCACACAAGTGAGTGGAGCTTTAAATTCAAATGTAGAAATTACTGTCTTATCTGACAAGATTTTCATGTTCTTATTTGTTAGCTGAAGAGAAAAAACATCAATACAATACAGTATGTTCTGAAATTAGAGTGGTTGGGGTACTGGAATTGTTTTTGGTCAGTTATGAAGTGCAAAGTTAAGATGTGACAACAACATAAACACGGTAATAACATCATGTGTTTTTAGCAAAAGTATTTGTGAAACTAGTAACAGCAATTTCTTAAAATGCTACACTATGTTGTTAAAATGCTTAGAAATATGAAATAGAAACATGTGACATAAAAGTAAGTTATAATAAATAAGGGAAATAATATATATATTATATAATATATATATTATGTATTATATATAAATTATATATATTAATATATATATAATAAATAAATAAGGGAAGGGAGGATCTTCTGAAGCAGAAGCAGGTTAATGTGGTTGGATACCATGCCAGTTTATTTCTGCTAAGCCACATCAAAAATATTATAAACTCCCATTCCAACATTAGAGAATTTTACCTCCAGTTCTTGACTTTTGCTTGTATGTACAGCTTTCTGTCATCATTACAGTGCAGCATGTCAGAATCAAACCTAGTACATGCAATCAGTATTAACTGCACCCAATTGATCAATGTTCTCACTAAGATAACAAGGGATCTAACAAGGTCCTTATGCTGAAATCAGGGCTGCTGAGGTTAGCATTGCCTTTATGAGGACCTATGCCCATTATGCAGATAAATGATGGAATCATGAAGATAAAGAATACGTATAAGAGTGTAAACATTTCTATATGATAAATATCCAGAAATAAAAGTAGCAGGCACAACTGCAATTGCATTAGCCTACAGTTTGAACTTTTTTTTATCATTTTGGAGATCTACATTGGGGCAAACTGCCTGTCATAACTAAACATTTCTGCCTTTTAGTGCCCCAAAGGTGTGAGACTGAAAACAGTATTATCCAGACATTAACACGAGCATTTAATACTCGTTGTTGTGCTGATTGTTGCACCTGCATATATAATTTACAATATGTTCATCAGGCCTCTAGGTTTTCTTAAAGCTCCCATGGCTATTTCAGTCCTGTGTCTTTCTTTTTTATCGAGTTGCCTTCCTGCTAAGGAGAAAGCAGATGAACTAGACAAGACAGGCTTTGAGAAGAGAGCCTCAGCCTGCCTCAGATGGCCACGCTGAGTATTGGCCTGAGTGGGTCCTGAAGAGGACATTGGCTGGAACCACCAGGTCTTCTGACCTCCAACCCTGCAGGTCTCCAGCTTCCGTCTGAACTCACAGAGTGTGAATTAGGATCACAGATGCTCCCTTTTTTATATCCTAATAACTGACAAAGCTCTAGGCCTTGACACCTGTGTTTTCTCTGTGAGACAGGGAGAAAGATTTTTCAGTGCATGCTGATTTCATGGTCTGCACAACATTTGCATCTCAATCTCAGCCAGAAACTCAGCTTTGGGGAGCAGGTAAAAACTGTGCCTACAGTAATGAAAACATTACTGGCATCATTTATTTGCCTCTTAGCATGTATTTCTTGTGAAAATAGCCCAGACTCTGTTTACTGTCAGAATGGGCTTTCAATGCTTTTAGTGTGTTCTTGTCTTCTACCAGAACTCTGCAGTCTATTTGGTTGGATTTGATCTCATGTTGCTGGTTTAACGCAATCTTAATGTCAATTCCTGTTTATTTCTTGTCCACACCCCCCCCACAAAGCTAAAAACTGAAAATAATATATATACTTCAAGACAAAGATGCGGAAGCTCCACATGGCCGCCAGCAGAATCGGAGTTGTAGAGAAATCTGACATTGCGGATAACACTGTTGTTCTCCGGCAATGATAATCAGCGTTTATAGATTTGTAAAGCTGTAGTGAGAGGAAGGAAATCCAACATGAATCAGAAGAAAAACTCAAGTTACAATCTTGTTTCTGAAAGCGGACACGAGGGAACATAATCAGCCGCATTTCCTTTCTTTTTCCTCCTGGCAACAACCAATATATTTGGTAGTAGTTACAGTTTAGGAAATTGCTTACCTTAACATAGCTCTGACCTGCCTACTAGCATCCTCTACCAGCTGCAGATGCCTTAGGACATCTAGACTAGAGGCTGGCTCTGGACCAAGGCTCTGTGTTTGATGGTTATTGGATTCTTTCCGGATATTATTAAATGTAACCTCTTGTCTCAACTAAACAATCAATTTTCCTTTTGTGGAATAATGCCAGCTCTGCAATCTGAGGGTTAAGGGTTTCTCTTTTGTATAGTAATCCATAAGTCCTGTAAGTTGGATAAGCTACTTCTGGATATTTTGAGCACAACTGCATTGTTTCAATTCAGAAATCTTTAGCTTATAAGTAGCTGCCTATTGACTAACACTAAAGGGCCATAAAGGCACAGCCAGTCCAATGGCCTTGAGGACATGCAGTCTAACTTCAGATCCTGAAGGCATTATTTGTCTGGGAATATCCAATGGTTCCTCAAACTCTGAAAATCCCCCATGAAGTCTGTGGTGTACTTTCCAGAAACAGTAATTACCTGCGAAGAAATCACACAGACCTAGCAAGGGCTCAGAGAAGACAGCCTTTCCAAGGGGTGTTGCATAGGCAAAAGAGACTTAAGCAGAAGCTATTCTAAAAATCCTAAATGTTATCTCAATGCTCTACTGAGCACTGTAGCCTGGTCTGAAAATAGGGAACTTCCACTTCTACAGGGGATGTGAAGATTTTTTTCCTGCTGGGGTGCACTTAGAGAAACTTGCAGGAGGACAGAGATGCAGTTAACTTTATAACCATAAAAACAAAATGAAAACAATGCCCGTTTATTTGGAAAATCATAAACATAGAATCACTGGATCACTGAATCACAGAATCCTGGAATGGTTTGATTGGAAGAGACTTCAAGGACCATCCAATTCCAACCCCTCTTCCATGGGCAGCAACACTTTCCAATTGCCCAAAGCCCTATCGAGTATGTCAACTTCACCTGCAGCTTTCCAGAAATAAATGAAGTGAAGCCAAAAGACCTGGAAGAAAGCACCTGTAAATTGTAATAGATAACTGCTTCACTATTTAGAAAGAGAGTAAAAATTACCAACTGACAGCTAACTTCCATTTCTTTAAATTTCACTAGACAACAATTCATTTTTAACTAAAATGTGCGTCTTCTATTGAACACAACTTCTCCCCCCAGCCCCCAAATTATTAATGAACACTCTGGCTGGAAGAAGAAAGTAACAGGTTTTCTTTTATAAATGATCAGTGATCTACCTTTAAGCATTTCATAAAATTTCCAGATGGAAGAAAGGAGTCCAATAAAAGTTTTTTGCATCAATGAGGTCAGCTGAAGGCGTAATTATTTGTGAATGACACCTCACTTTTGGCAATATATAAAAAAAGATTAGAGTTCTTGGTGTCAAGACTGTTGGTTTTTTTTTCAAGTATGCCATGCTTATGTAGAAATCTTTCTCCCCCACACTGTTCTTTGTCAGTTTTTGTTGCATTTAAGAAAACATCATAACAAATGGCAGAAATGCCATTAAATAATTTTAATAATAGCAGAGAGCTAATTGCTTGTCAACAGATCATTCCTTTTCTAGAAGCAGCAGTAACCATAGAGAATATCCATGTTGTTTCTGAGAGGCTCAAGCTAATAGATTTTTACAAATCTGACGGAAGTAATCTTTACAGTCACATAAATATATTTGTTTAAGGTGCTGAAATGAGTACCTCATCAGTGTGAAATGCTGCCAGTGTGCCCAAATGAAATTACATACAGAATTAGAGAAAATGAAATTATTTCAGTTGTTACTTGGCCACAAGAGGAGAATAAATGCCCTGGCTTTTGTTAAAGAGTTTTTTATTAGTTCAAACATACTGAAGACTTCAAATTTAAGTATTTTCATAGAAAGTATTATATACTCTATGTGAGCTGCTAGACATTAATGAATGTTCTTTGTGGCACCACTGTGAGAAAGGGCAATATTATTATTATCCCCATATTACAGAGGTAGTGCTCCTAAATAAGAATCACTCAGTGGCTGCTTTTTTGATATATTTTTGTCAATAAGGACAAGTCCCTAGGGGTCAGTAGGCCAAGCAGAAATCTGTTGACTTAGCCCATTGTCGTTAAGGTTATTGTGTATGGCTAAAAAAGCTGGATATTTCTTTTGCTTTACATGCTTTTCTTCTGAAGGAACAGTAAGCCCAGGCTATAAATAATGGAGACATCAGTTGAGTTCCTTCAACACTGGACTGCCCTTCTTATCATTTAAATGGGGCTTAATGCCATTTCTGAGCACTGACTCGGTACCAGAGCAGGTTCTGAATGATGGAATTTTGATCCCGTGAATTTCTGCCAGCACTCGTTGCAGTACCTCCCATACCATTGCTGCTGATATCTGCAACTGCTCACTGCGACCTGGAGGGATTGCAGTGGAATCTCCAGCATCAGCAAGGGCTCTGCCTGGGTTCTCCTTCTAAGCATCTCCTCCAAATCCAGGCTGAATTTATATGTAGCTTATGTAGCTCATGATGTCTGCTGAATCATACCACAAAGAAAGACAGATGTGGATGGATTTAGAAAACAAAACAAAGCAAAAGAAGAACACAAGGAAAAACAAAATTAAATGGTAGTTTATACTTTAAACTAAACTGAACTTTATTAAGCGTTGCTCCTAAGGAACATCTCTCAATTTGCAATGGCTGGCAAAATTAATCATTTCAAATGACTAAGCCATTACATCTTTTCAGAGTACAATGTTCACAAAAAACACCACCCCAGAAGATGATTTTGAAGCTTTCAGCAGAACTGGTTCCATAAAATATTAAGATTTTTCTTATAACTAACATAAAATTAATTACAAAACACTTTGAGATGCGAAAGTATCATTTCTATCTTAGGAGAGACCCTAACCTAATAATGAACCAATAATTTTTCTGCATCTTTACTTTCATCCAGAGCTGTTGATGGGAAAATTTCCTAAATATTTCATATCCAGTTTGAGTCTGGTCCTTGTCCTTTTATTTTTATATAATGTCGGAGACAGAAATACCTGGAAAAACAGATATAATTTATTGATTGATTGGAACCCAGGACAGCAGGATGCGAAGTCTCACAGACACATCTCTTTGCTATGCCAAGGAAGTCACCTGACATTCCAAATTCTTGCACAGAGTTTATGGATGGCCTTCAGGTCCTGAAATTTGTCAGCTTCTTACAGTCTAGAAGCACTAACCTCTGTGGTCTTTATGGGTTCAGTGCAAAGGCCCTCATTTTTCCCCAGGCAGGAATGTGATGGAGCAGAATCTCATTGGTATAGCAATGTGATTCCAGATTTCATTTGCCAAATGTATTTTTAACTACTTATTTTGAGTGGCTGCTCTGCACTTGGGTGGAATGTCATTTTTATAATTTGTAGCTTTGTAAAAGGTGCTGAGAGTGCACTTCCCAAACCCTTTTGTACATATGCATAAATAATGAATAAATAAATAAGTGCTCCTTTCACATGACCTCATTAAGAGCAAAGCCAAATTCCAGCAAGAGAAAGCCAGCTGAGCAGAATTTTCCAAGTGCCTTTATTATGATATTATTTCTATTCCCATTGCACCTCAGGGTCCCAGTCACAGACCGGGACATTACAATGCTAAGTACTACACAAAAATAAAAAGAAGGTCTTTGTTCCAAGGGGCTTTTTTAACAGCAGTGGTTGAAATGGAGCAGTGTATGCCAGTAGGACCCAGGAGCATTTTTCAGAGCACAGAAGTGTGTATCAGCACTTTCTTTTTACACGGGCTCAAGGACAGATGGGATCTATACTGCGACATCTAAGCTTCCATTTCAGCTACTGTGTGTACGTTCATAAATGCTTAAGAAGAACCAAGCTGTACACTTGAAGAGGTAAGTTAAAAACTAAATGCCAATCAGCCAACTTTGCAGAGATGAAGCAGGGACACTCAGCTCAGGTTCTTAAGTCAGCATTGCTAAGGGATTTTGCTTATGTAAACATTTATAAGCATGTTTTGTATGTCTATAAGCATCTGAAATTTTGCATAGCTGCAAACTGAACATCTGCATAAATCTGAATGAAGGATTTAGAAAACAAGAAGATTATGTAGCAAAACTGAATCTTTGTTGCGGCATTTTGGAACACAGACACAAAAAAAATCAGATATATTATACGATAGTAACAACACAAAATTGTGTTTTCAATATATATCATCCATCTGGACATTAAGTTTTATCAGCTGCTACTTGCATCGTCAGGCCCAGGATGAAGGTGACACACTGATGAGAGCAAGGAAATCATTATCAACTGCTAGGCTAGTACTGAAGGCATTGCATAGTTCCAGTAAATGAACTATGTGGACTCTTGTTTCTGGGAGTGAAGCAGTATGGTATTTCTCTAAAATCTCATCTTGGCAGTGATACAGATGAGCTGCATTGTTGGAGCCCCAAGGTTTCACTAGTCCCAGAATGACAGCTCTGCTTTCATTAAGAGGAAAGGATTTAGTTCGTGGGTGCCTGTCCCAAGTGCCACCTCTCAGGGAGGCAGTGCAGGAGAATTCAGGGTCCCATAAGCCAAACCCCTGCTGAGGAATCCACACCCTAATCTGTGCTTCAGGTCTTTGTCATGCCATTCCACGCTGCAAATGTGCCCTGCCAGTCAGTGTGCAAGAGGAATGTGTACGACTTGGGGCTGCAAAGGAAAAAAACAAGCCCATCTCTTCCTTACTGAAAGGAAAAATGCATACTATATCGTGATTTTATGTCTTAATTATTCCTGAGGAAGACACAAATGATGACACAGTCACACCTACAGCTGGCTCCTACAGCTGCACATTCCTGCTGGAAATAACACTCTGTCCTCCCTGCATCCTGCTTTCCTGACCTCCCTGAGCCTGTGGAAATGAGTTTAACAGGAGAGCACTGATGCAGACCTGGTAGCTGGGAGCCTGGGGAGAAGGGACTCGGATGCCTATTCTCTCTACACTAAATGCAGCTGAAGTCCTATGTGGTGTTGGACTCCATTTCTAGAAAAGAAAATGGAAATGCTTCTGAACAGACCAGAATAAAACCCTTCTTTTGTTATACTGAATCAAAGGATTTCATTCTCGCTCAAAAAAAATCAGAGCTGTTGATTCTGAAGTTCTACAACAGCATCTCAGAGGTTTATGCTGACAAAGAGCAGAGAAGCTGGATGACAGGACATGTGAGAAGCAGCTGAGGGTACAGGGATTGTACCTCCAGAAAAGGAGGCTGAGTGAAGATCTCATCACTCTCTACAGCTACCTGAAAGGAGGTTGTAACAAGGTGGGTGTTTATCTCTTCTCAGGTGGTAATTGACAGAACGTGAAGCAACAGCCACAAGTTGCTCCAGGGGAGGTTTAGTTTGGACATCATGAATAATTTCTTCATGGAGAAGGTGGTAAGGCATTGGAATGGGGCTGCCCAGGGAAGTGGTGGAGTCCCCATCCCTGGAGGTATTTAAGAGACATGTGGATGTGGCACGTAGGGACATGATTTAGTGACGGGTGTTGGTAGTGTTAGATGGCATCTGGACATGGAGATCTTAAGGGTCTTTTCTGACCAAAATGATTCCATGATTGTACTGTCTCTAGGTCAGGCTAGATTAAACCCCTGCACTGTACCATTATTTGCCTGTAGATTGCACCAGCCCAGTCAAGTTCCTCAGCTGGAGCATATGTGGAGGGGATGAGTTGAGGGGAATGGGGCTCTGAGGCAGAATGGCATTTTGGGTGAACACAGCTCTGTTTTGGGAGTGTTAAAATGTTTACTGAAATAAAAATGCCACTTGGATTATTTTTTAATAGAATAGATGCAGCTTGGAAGGGACTAGTAGGTTAAAACTGCAGAGGAAAAGCCATGGGTATTTGCAACAATCAAGCAGAGAATGAGCAAAAAAACCCCCATATTTTAAATCCAGGGAAAACAGTAGGCAAATACTATTCCAGCTAATAATACTAGAGCTGGTACCCTGCGTAGTATTTTTTTCCAAAGATATTTATTTAAAAAGAGATTGTGTTTAAAAATATGATCAAAATGAATGAGTTGGGAAGAAATATCAATAGGCCCCTATCTCAGGGTGTCAATTAAAGGGTTTCTTTTGTGCTGTCTGGGTGGCTGACAGCAGGCAGTTGAAATCACTACTGGCCTCCTCTGCTTCTTCCTCCATTAGCTTCTATTGTCTTTAACATAAGCCTCAGTAATTCTTCCACTGATTCAAATAAATAATAATTATAGTTCAGTAATCCTTGTTACAGGATAGCCTAATTAGTCTCTCTAGCTGACTGAGGCTTTTTAATCAGAAAGACAGAAATGAATTAAATACAGGATAAACAAAAAAACCAACCACCCATTTAACAGCTTTCCCTCCAACACCACAGAAATGTTTCACAGCAAACTATGGAAAAAAATTACTACTAAAAAATGTGTTTGATCTCTTTTTCCTGAGTGATTGCCAGCTCTTAACTTGTTGACATTTTTTATTTTGCTCTCATGGGCCTCAACTGGAAGATGGACCATGTCTTGAAACACAGATAACGTTTTTATCCTTAAGTAATCTCCTAGGAATGATGCTGCATGCATAAAACAGCTGACATACAATAGACCAAACTAAGCTCTTGTACGAGTCTATTAAAGTCAATGGAGTTACACTAAGAATGAATTTGGCCCAATGAAGTGTTCAGGAGAATAATGCAAAGCCTATCAGATTACATACAGGAAAATAGAATGCCTGTGCTACACAGCCGGACAATTTAATCCTATTTCAATTCCAGCTCAAAAGCTTATAGGTTGCTAGTTTCCATTCCACATAGGTTTTTGTACTACAGTCATCAGCACAATATCCAAGTACCTAGCAATAATGCATCAAATATTACATTAACATCTGGTGCACACTTGTTTTCTCTTCTTCTGAGATGCTCTGGGAAGCTCTGTTTACAGTGAATAATTACCAGGATGAAAAGCTATTTGTCCATTAAGACCAGCAATTTTTACAGAGAACCAATTACTTAGGCGGAAAGTATGACTCTTTTTCCACAGTTCATATTTGTGGCTTTAAACTTAAAATCCTTAAAAAGTCCTTTCTGCAGTTGTCTCAGAAGAAACACTTTGCAGCATGGATATAGTCATAAGGCTCTCTTGTACATGGTATTGTTCTGAGGCAAAATCTTTTGCCAAGAAGCGGAGTTCTCAAGCTAGCAGGACTGGAAGTGGCTCATTGCTTGTGAACAACATATAGCCAAGCCAGAGTCAGGCAAGTTGAGAGCAGGCAAGAAGGGGAGGGCTGCAGGCTTGGCCCTAGGGTTCTCAGATGCTGTTGGAACAGCCATCAAGAACGTGAGCACATCTCGTCGCAAATAGAACAGAGCTGAATACGTAAGCTGTTCACACAAAGGCATTTGTGTTCAAGAAACGTTTGCATGTACTAAGGGACATGGTTTAGTTGGGAAGTATTGGTGGTAGGTGCACGGTTGGACTGGATGATCTTGGAGGTCCTTTCCAACCTTGGTGATACTATGATTCTATGAAATCAGAAATCAAGGGGAATATGGAATTTGAGCAATCCCTCTAAAGAATGAACGTGTATTGATCATGAGCAAAAAAAAGAAAAGCTTCAGAAGAAAATAAAAAAGTTGAAGAAGTGATCGTAGAGAGCAGAATGACCACATTGCGTTTAGTGGCTTAAAGCAGTGTGTGTGTTCAAGCCTCAGACTAAACTCTTTTGATACATCCACCAGATAAATCATGCAGTACTTTGATTATCTACATTTGGAGATTATGCTTGAAATGTGAAGATTATACTTCCATTGTAGATGAATCCTAGCAGGCACAGAAGTTTGAACTCCCTAATTTGAATTCAGGTGAGTAACATCTGTGCCACGATGCTAATTGCACAGATTTTTCCTGTGGTGTTTATATGAAATGTTTCCTCATCTCAGCTTGAGAACCAAGATTTCATTAGCTCTGTAGACAACCACTGTTCAAATTCATGCCCACCTGTAGCATCATTT
This sequence comes from Numida meleagris, assembly GCF_002078875.1. Lineage (NCBI taxonomy): Eukaryota > Metazoa > Chordata > Aves > Galliformes > Numididae > Numida > Numida meleagris. The sequence goes on from NC_034410.1 coordinate 58,452,726, forward strand.
AGCTTTTGAAGGGTGTTTATGTGAACGTGAGCCACCTTCTTGTGCAGGGCTGTGAGACCTACCACTGATTTCTCCAGCAGGCATTCCTTGAGCGAGAGCTCTTCTCCTCACATGAAGAAGGCTCCCCAAACACGCATCACCATGCTCTGCGGTGCTCAGTGCTCCTGGAAGTCCCATCATTGTTACTGCACAAGTTTCTGCTGGTTTGGGTTTCTTTGCCGTATGCTTTATTTCTGTATGGTTTTTTAAAAATCCATAGCTTTAACACAAAAGAAGGTAGAGCTGTGAATCTGAACTACAAGATTAAATTGCCTCCAAATGAATCCATCCCATGATAGATTAGTGTCTGGGAAAGATTCAGACCACGAAGATGAGTTCTCTGATTGGAGGGTGCAGAGAGACTGACATAACGGCTCCTTTATAGCATCCACATAGAAATCTTGCAGTCGGTACTTCCCGGTGATGTATGCATGCACTTTGGACAGACTGTTCTTTATTTCAGTAGCACCTGTACCTTTGAATCCTGCATTTTGTCATTCATCTAACATCATTTCCCAGAAACATCTGTGGTAACTGCTATGAGCATTGCATTGAGATGGTCTCAGGATCCGCTGCTGTAACGTCAGTGTGCTCCTTCTCACCCCGGAGGGAGCTGCAGACATGCAGAGAAATGCATCACAAACTGCCTTTCTTCTTCACTCCCTCCTTGAGGGGGTTTGCCTATTTATTCTACTCTCATTCGTGTTAGGATGGAAGATACACTCTTGCTTGAAGAATGATATTACATGTTTTAGATAGAAAGAGCCACTACTGCATCCTGCACTGTTCACATCCTATAAGTCCGCTTTTGAAAGAACTGAAAAAAATATGAAAAAATAAATTGAATTCCAAAGTGTTAAGGCAGAGGCCTCTAGTCATTTCAGGAAATGACTAGAACCCATTTTGAAAAAGCAGAGACTTAAAAATGAAGTAATACAGGCAGACTAACCTGGCTTTTATCTCCTGCGCACCGTCACCTGCTTTTTGATCTGTAGCTCCTTAGAGAGGTAAAAGAATGATTTATCAAAAATATCCCTATCGTTTAAGCACCGTAATAATCTGCAATCTGCAGGCTTTCAGGAGCAGGACAGCTGAGGTGGCTGCCTATTGTTCAGCTCCTGATTCTCTGTCATTTTCATTTTGAAGTGCTTACAGCAGAAATCTTCACAGAAATTTCAGTCACAGAAATCTATGGGTTGATTTCTATCTGAGCTGAATTAGACAGTGCTAAGTGCTATGGGAGTGTCTGCTGCTATCTTAAAATATCTCCGTACTGAGCAGCAGTATTTCAGCCATTTACCCCCAATCCTGTTGCCATCATCCGCACTAACAAAGGGCTCCAAGATCATCTCCATCTCTTGCCAAAAACACTCTGCTTTTACATGTTCCATATAACATCTGATGATGAATTCTAAAAAGCAAATGAGCTGTGGCCAGGTGGATAGATCTATCTTGCCATACACAATATTATGACAGCTTGCTTAAATGCTTTACTACTTGAATGGTGAAGATTGCATTGTGCTGCTGCAGAAACACAGCAGAAAGCTCCACAAATGCATGGTGGCAGTGAGTACCTGCAGAAGGAAGCAGCATACCTGAGTACGCGTGCACATCTGAATTGTTCTTACCAGAAAGAATTGCAATAAAAGTTGAGTTTAAATTCTGTTTACCTAAATTATGCTTTTTTTTTTTAACTCGTGTAACATTTTTTTATACTTGAAATGACAATATTAGGCTGCCCAGGGAGGTGGTGGAGTCACCGTCCCTGGAGGTTTTCAAGAAAAGGGTAGATGTTGCACTGAGGGACATGGTGTAGTGGGCATGAGTGATGGGTTGGTGGTTGGACTAGATGAGCTTAGAGGTCTTTTCCAACCTTAATGAGTCTGTGATTCTATGATTCTAAGGTGAAGATGCTTCATGTTGCTGCTGCAGTTTTAAGAGGAAAGAGAGTGTGATTTTAAAAGTCCCCAAAGACTCATTAAGAAGCATTCTATTTGGACATCAGTGTATTATGCTAAATTTATTTGCTAATTTCAAAGTCAGCATAGACTAATGCTAATGAAAAGCTTATATGCAACTTCAGGGTTTAGTAAAATAAAAAATTAAAAATCAGAAGAGTTAGATTACACCAAAACACTTGGTCAGGATTATACATGACTATAATTAATAGTTCTGTGTCAACAACACTGTTAGACAGAGGAAACATTTATATTACGTACAAACACCACTGCTAGCAAGGTTTCATTGCTGTGTTTTTGCCCCCCTTGCTGTTTCAATGGCCAGCAGGAAACTGACCAGATTACCCACTACGTCCAGATCAAAAAGGGTCATAACCTGCTGCTGAAATTCACCTCTCCATAAAGATCAATTTCCTGAATGTCTAGTGAATAGGAATGTTATTATGTAAAACATTCTCCAGAATAGATACAGTACATGGAAGACAACACTTACTCACAGGTGGTCAGGTATTATATATGGAGATAGGAAAATTCAGGACTGATTTGGTGTCCCATTTGGTCTGTAAGATCGTGAATTTCCTGCCTTTTATGGACCATTTCATTAATTGCGTTATAAAGATGGCCTTCCACACCCGAGGCATTCATGTTCCCTAGCACTGGTCCAGGAAGTGTTTCTCCATTCTGGAACCCTGCAGTGACAGGGACCAAAGATTTTTGGCACCCATACCTGCATTCATGGTACGCTGGCTTTGGGTTTTGCTCTCTACATGCTACTTCGTGGCATTTCCCAAGAGAGTCCCTTCTGTAGGATGGCTTAGGTGTAGTGTTGCATCTGCATATGTCTCTGCTCACTGAGACAAGATCTGGTTTGCAGGCACTGTAGTGAGGCTGACAGCAGAAGCTTCTGGCACATGGAGCTACTGAAGCTTTTGTCAGCCGGAGGAATTGAAAGGCAGAGCCTTGCAGGAAAAGCATTGGAAGAAAAAAATACTCATGACAGTCTCCTAACAACCATAGTTACTTATGTTGAAAAGACTGTGTAAAGTTGAAAGAAAAAATGATATGCTTGAAGTATTTTCAATTCACTTCTTGCTACATTCAGAAGATAAAATGTGAACTCGAGGATTTTGACTATACTAACAATATTGCTTTGATGGGCTGTTATCTCCATTTTATTTTATTTAATTCCTTCTAGAATTGAATGGTGGAAATAGAGAAGTTAATTGTGATTTTCCTACAGCTAATGCATCTCTGGATGTTTTTTGCACAATCACTCTGTCCTGCTGCTTGGGACGTCCATGCTGGGGCGGGGGGAAACAGCAATCTTCCATTGTAAAGACCAATCTGTATTGCCCATGCAAGACATTCATAGATCCACAGATCCAGAAGAGCTTCACCTACACTAGAAGCTTAAAAGAAGCAAATATATTGTCATCTTTATAAATGTTTTTTTTTCAAACTAGCCAAGCCTGCCCTCAATGTGTCCTTCAGTGTTTGAGACTCAGCATGGTTGCTTTAAATAACTCTTAAAAAGTAATTTTCACGTTCTTGTTTTGACCGATTTCTTAACACAATATAAAGCAATAAACAATCCTTCTCTGTCAGATAAAGGCACTAAAGTAAACATCCCATGATTTGTGCATGTCAGCAGTTGAAAAAAAAACCTTTGTCAATACAATTTTTTTTTACTGTTGAAACAATTGGATATTAAATCAATCTTTGGTGATTTTTCAGAAGTGTGCAACCCCTGCAGAGTCGTTTTTCTAGTAGATTTTTCCATTTATGCTTTTTCCTTCAACTTGGCTTTCTTCCATGTTCCATAAAGAACATTGACTTTTTCAACAATTCAGAGACAAAATCATGTAGGGAGCAGTATGTTCACATTCAATACAAATTTTGGGGAACTATAGGCCTGCCAGTCTGACCTTGGTGCTAGGGAAGGTCAAGCAGATCACCTTGCGTTCCATCATGCAACACATACAGGACAACAAGGTGGTCAGGCCAAGTCATCATGGGTTCGGAAAAGGCAGAGTGTATTTAACTAACCTAATCTGACACTTGACAAGATGACTCGCTTAGTAGATGAGGGAAAGGCTAGAGATGTTGTTTATCTGGAATTTAGCAAAGCATTTGTCACTGTTTTCCACAGCCTTCTCCCAGAGAAATTGGCTGCTCAGGCTTGGACAGGTGTACAGTTTGCTGGTTTAAAAATGGGCTGGATAGCCAGGCCCAAAGTGTCATTGTGAGTGGAATTAAATCCAGACGGCAGTTGATCACAGGTGGTGTTCCCTTGGGCTCAGTCTTTGGTCCAGTTCTTTTTAATGTCTTTATTAATGATCTGGTTGAGGGGATCAAGTCTACCAGTCCTACAGAGGCATCTGGATAGGCAGGATCGATGAGCCAAGGCCAACTAAATGCTGAGCCCTGCGCTTGGGTCATAACAGTCCGACTTAGTGGTATAGAGTATCTGGAAAGTTGCCTGTTGGAAACTGACCTGCAGGTATTTGTTGATAGCTGGCTGAACATGAGCCAGCAGTGTGCTCAGGTGGCCAAGAAAGACAACAGCATCCTGGCTTGTATCAGAAGTAACACGGTTGTCAGGTCTAGGGATGTGATTGTTCCCCTGTACTGGCTACTGGTGGCAGTGTACCTTGAGTACTGTGTTCAGGTTTGGGCCTCTCCCTACAAGAAAGACACTGAGGGGCTGGATTGCATTCAGAAAAGAGCAACGGAGCTGGTGAGGGATCTGGAGCACAAGTCTTAAGGGGAGCAGCTAGGGGAACTGGGATTGTTTAGTCTGGAGAAGAGGAGGCTCAGGGGAGACCTTGTCTCTCTCCACAACCTGCCAGGAGGTTGTACAGGCTTGTCCAAAGGCTCACTGGCCACATGCGTCCCAGCACAACTGGCAGTGCGGCTCACCCCCTCCCCACGCTATTAACGCTGCATCAACAAAAAGCAGGGTGTGGGGAGGGCAGTGCTGACTCAAGCAAATAATTGTATGCAGTTTTATACATTGGCTAAACACAGGGCTCTGAACAGTGACAAATATGCAGTCATGCTTTCTGTTTTGATAAAGGAATTTGAAAATAAAATCATAGAATCCTTAGAGTTGGAAGGGACCTTTAAAGGTCATCTAGTCCAATTCCCCTGCAGTGAACTGGGACATCCACAAGTTGATCAGGCTGCTCAGAGCCTGGTCCAGCCTGGCCTTGTTGAATATCTCCAGAGACAGGGTGTCCACTACATCTCTGGACAACTTGTTCCAGTGCCACAACACCCTTTCTGTAAAAGACTTTTTCCTTATATCCAACCTAAATCTCCCCTCTTTTAGTTTGAAACCATTTCACCTTGTCCTGTCACCACAGCCTAAAGAGTCTGTTCTCTTCTTTCCTGTGGCTCCCCTTTAGATACTGAAAGGCCACTATCTAGTCACCTCGCAGCCTTCTCTTCTCCAGGCTGAACAGCCCCAGCTCTCTCAGCCTGTCCTCATAGGAGAGGTTTTTCACCCCTTGGATCACTTTTGTGGCCCTTCTCTGGACGCGCTCCAAAAGGTCCATGTCTCTCCTGTACTGAGGACTCCGCATCAGGATGCAGTACTCCAGGTGAGGCCTCACCAGTGCAAAGCAGAGGGGCAGGATCACCTCCCTCGACCTCTGGCCACGCTTCTTTTGATGCAGCTCAGGATACAGTTGGCTTTCTGGGCTGTGAGGGCACATTGCTGGCTCATGTCCAGCTTGCCATACACCAGTATCCCCAAGTCCTTTTTGGCAGAGCTCAATACTTTCATCCCCCAGCTTATATTGATAATAGGAGCTGCCATGGCCCAGGTGCAGCACTTCACAGTTGGATTTGCTGAACCTCATGAGGTTCTCCTGGGCCCACAGCTCAAGCCTGTCTAGGTCCTTCTGGATGGCATCCCATCCCTTGGGCGCATCAACCACAAATCGCAGCTTGGGGTTTCAAGATTGCAAAAAAAAAAAATCATAATTCACATTTGTGAGATGATTTTCAGTTGATATAAATACATGACCTGCAAATTTTCAAATGGACTGTATGGAGTTGTAATCAGATATTCAGGGTCAAAAATCTAATCTTATCTCTTTACCGGACTTTCATAATCCCTATCTTAGAAAAGAATAATATCCTTTGCTTCACAATCCCACTTTATTCGTGTCATTGCTTTTTGGCAGTAAACACATTTTGAACAATTATTGTCAAGGATGAAGTACAGGAAGAGTAAAAGTTCATTAAAAAATCTCTGATGAAATCTTGAGATCTCACTTAGAATTGCAGCCACTGCCATCAAACCAGACTGGTGTGTTAGTTTCACAAAAAGAATGTTAAATATCCCACTGGTTTTATGCTTTTGTTCCTCTCTCTTTTTTTTAAGTTTTAAGAAAAATATTAAAATCTTTTGCTACTTATATATTAACATTATCGTATATTTTGCGAGGGCTGCTCTGAAAGTAACGCCTCCTGTTTTATTATGTTGGCCCATAATATCAGAGGCGGATGTTGGTTGTATGGCAGTAGAGGTTGAACCTTCCCACTAACATTCCATTGGATTTTGTTGCCATGTGATAGATGGCAGCAGAGGGACAGTCTGACAAATTGGTGTCTGACATGGAAGGGCGTATGAAGCAAGGGTGTGTAACTGAATTCCTCTAAGCAGAAAAAATAGCACCCATTGACATTCACCTATGCTTTCTTAATTGTTATTGAGACCAAACAGTGAATGTGAGCACAGTGAGGTGGTGTGTGGTGTTTCAGCAGTGATGACAGTGGATCAGATTGTTATGAGCGTGGCACGCAGGCTTTTGTTCATCATTGGCAAAAGCGCGTAGCTAATGGTGGTGACTATGTTGAGAAATAATGTTTTTTAGCTGAGAAGTTTTTTGCTTTATCACTGTTATGCTTTTTATCTGCTATCGTTTCCATGGAAATAAATAGGAGGCATTACTTTTGGAGCAACCTACGTATACACAGCCCAAGAGAATTTCTATTCATTAAATGCAGCCCAGGCAAGCTACAAGGTTGGACACCAATGAGAGGTTGTAGCAAAGTGGGGGTCAGTCTCTTCTCCCAAGCAATAGTACAGGCCCAAGCTGAGTTGGCCCTGAATGCAGGTCCAAGCTCCTCTGATTTTTTCTTCCATGGAGAAAATGAATACCTGAATTTTAATTTTAGTCTCTATTTCAACACTAGAAAGAGGAGAAGACAGTATACCTGCATCTTTGCCCAAGGACGGTTTGCTGTCAGCTAAGAGCTGCCTTAGCTCACTGCTTGGGGTTCAGATATCTGCAAGTTGAGAAGGGATCTGGAACTTGGGAGTGGGGCACCCTTCAGTTCAATAAAGAGAAAGGAAGAAAAGCACAGCAGTTTTTCTTTAAAAAACAACAAGAAAGCCCCTGCAGGAGCATTGTATCTAGCCATCACTGTACTGAAGTCTCATCCTTTGAAAATGAAAATTACACCAGGGGCTGCATTCTTGCTAATACCAATAAATCTCCCTATTGTACTCGCTATGAAAGGACTGCATATCACAGCTGTGTGATACCCTTAATCTATATTTTTAACTGATCCAATGAATAGCAGGAATTAAATCTGAAAGATGTCCAAGTCAAGGCATTAAGAAAGTTGCTTGTCATGACAAGTCTTTTCTGAAAAATTAATTTTTTATTGAGTGAAACAATTGCTTTTACATTAGCGCTTCATTATTTCTGATGGCAAGTTATAGTTTTGTCATTTACTACCAAGTTATCCTTTCTGTGTCTGAAAGATTACATTGTGTTTCACTGTTCTACTCCTGAAAATGAACAAAAAGGCATCCCTACGCTGACTTCTCTTCATAAAACGCAAAAACACGAGTGCAGAAGGCAACTTTACAGTAGTCAAAGTCTGGCCATAAAATGCACGTTATGCATTACATTTGGTAAACCTCAAGCCGATTAGTAATTTAAAACAGTGGGTTTGGGGAGCCAAAGTACACACTAAAGCAAAATACATTAAAACCTTTTGTATTCTTAGTTTTTAGGAGTTGGATCACAAGTTACACACCGCAGTGTGTTGACATTTCACTGGAGCCAGCACACATGGTTTTCACGTTCTGCCTGTCCTCCTTTCATGTGATTCCCACACTCTCTTGTCAAGCTACATCCAGTTGTTTGCCCTCTCCACCCAAGCACTATTATTGGGCCGAACATCTTAAAAAAAAAAAAAAAAAAGATTTTGTTTCCTTCACTTTCAGAATTTATTTGCAAAGTTTCCTCAGATTTCCACAGCTTCACCAGCCTGGCTTTATTTAGCTATCGGTGCTTCATTACTGAAACAAACAAACTGAGAACCAGAGATTTGCAGCTGACCCCAGAAGCTCATGAAATTCCTGAGATTTGGCCTCAGAATTTTATTCTTTGCTCAGAGAAAACAAGCTCTATCTAGTTTTCATGCATTCTTTTTTATATTCACTCATTTTTTCTAAGTAAAAGCAGGAACAAAGATGGAACATCAATGTAACAAGTGTCAATGTAAGGAAGTTCTCTGGAGGCTCCAAGGATGGCCAGATCTCCCTTAAGCCTTGGTACACCGTGCAGCTAAGCCAGCCCCTTGCAGCCCTGGGAGCTGAAGATGGAGATCCCTAACTTTGGCCCTAACTGGCAATAGAAAGGACAAACGTTAAGGAATTGCTCTCTAATCAGTATTTTCTTTATTTTTTCTGTCAACATCTCCTTTGAACAAAGGAGAACATAAAACAGGCCAAAAGCCTTTAAGACATAAAGATTAAGATTTAAAAAATAAATAAATAAAAGGCATTCTTACAATGGAAAGCTCTAGGTGGTAGCTTGGGATGGCAGCAGCAAGGGAGTGAGGTAGGTGTACCTCCGTAGCAGAGAGGAAAAGGCATCTCACAGTGCTCACCCATCAGCAGCCACTCAGTCCAGCAGTATCAAGCCACATATTTAATAGAGTAAACCTGTACAGCCGATGTCAAGTTGAAATTAAGCATTATTCTGGAGTCTACCACCTCCTGCGTCCATTGGTGCAAACAGACTGACTAGAATGCAGTGCAGATGTCTCACACAGTTACTTGACTTGTTAACAAATGACACTAACTGCCTTTAGAACCTATTTCTGAGGGCTCCTCTCCACCTCGAAGCAAAGAAGAAAGCAGTAGAAAAGGTTCAGGCAGGTGCAAGGGCTGTGTCAAGTATGGAAAGACTTCAGTAGGAGAGGAGGTCAAACTGGGTAGCACCTCCAGTTTGGACAAGAGGCAGCCAAGGAGAAGCATAAGGGATAAAATAATAACATTCATATTTATAGAGATCAGGTATTGCAGAGGAAGTGAGCAATGTTCCATACAAAGACAAGGAAGAACTTCTTTACTGTCGGGGTGACAGAGCACTGGAACAGGCTGCCCAGAGAGGTTGTGAAGTCTCTTTCTCTGGAGATATCCAAGACCCGTCTGGACACCTACCTGTGTGACCTACTGTAGGGAACCTGCTTTGGCAGGGGGGTTGGACTAAATGGTCTTTGGAGGTCCCTTCCAACCCCTACAGTTCTGTGATTCTGTGAATGTGCAATCACACCTTGGAACTGCTTTTCGTAACAAGAAAAGTTGAGGATACATCACTAGTATCTTAGGAATACTTACGACAAAGCAGACCTTTTCCACAAAGTGTGTAATTAAATCATGGAACTTACTGCTGCAGGATTTTATGCATGTCAGAACGGAAATCCAAAGGCAAGAATCAAACCTGCAGGCACAGATATAACCCCCATCTCAAGAGATCTCCAGACTGCAGGCTGGAGACAGGAGGTACATTGGAAGCTCACTGTCTGTGTGGGGTGCTCAGTTATTGTTTTGCCTACATCCACCACCAGTCACTGTCAGAGACCTTTCCTGAATCAGCATCCCATTCACCTGACCCAGGATCAGCACGGCTTACAAAGCGTAGTACCACTTCATTTACAGCTGCCCACCTCGAGTTTCCTTGGCCACACTATCCCTTCTTATCATTTCAGATGGGCTGAGGATTATCTAGGACATTGTAATTAAACTGGCAGTGCAATGTTTCTGTTGTCAAGATATGAGTCACATTTTCATGCACAGATCCGATTCCAGAGACACAGTTGCAAAAGCATCTTTTCAAACTGTTCTCCTTAACACCCAATTCAATTTCTCATCTGAGCTAAGCTGTCAGCAAAAACCGCTCTGCAGTGAGTGGCAATCAATACAGTCTTGTCTCTCAACAAGATAAGAGTTTTGACATAGCGAGGCTCTCACACAGAGGTTTCCTTTTGAAAAAGACTTTTAAACACTTTTTAAAAGCGACTTTTTTTATTAAAATCATCTGCTTTTGTATGGAGAAGCTCTATCTAAGGAAATAGGCTGCATGCCTCAGCACCTCAGGAAATGTCAGTAATATTGCCATGGATGCCCCTGGGAAGATGCACTTCTTTGGTTTTGCTTGACATTTTTCACTCCCTACTCTAAAAAGAAGTGTCAGCCCGAGCTGCCAGGAAATATGTTTACTGATATACGGCACACTGTCCCAGAAAAGTGTTACTGTTCAGCAACTGGTTGCTTGTTTCTGACATTACCCGAACAACAAGGATTATGAATTATTCAACTATGGTATGAAAGAGACAAATATGATAGAATCAAACATAGAACCATGGAATGGTTTGGGTTGGAAGGGACCTTTAAGATCATCTAGTTCCAACCCCCTGCTATAGGCAGGGACACCTCTCTCTACATCAGGTTTCTCAAAGCCCCATCCAGCTTGGCCTTGAATGCTTCCAGGGAGGGGCATCCACAGCTTCTCTGGGCAACCTGTTCCAGTGTCTTAGCACCCTCACAGTAAAGAATTTATCCCTAATATCCAGTCTAAATTTACCCTCTTCCAGTTTAAAACCATTTCCCTTTGTCCTGTTGCTATATGCCCTTGCAAAAAGTCCCTCCCCACCTTTCCTGTAGGCCCACTTCAGGTACTGAAAGGCTGCTATAAGGTCCCCCTGCAGCCTTCTCCAGGCTGAAGAGCCCCAGCTCTCTCAGTCTTTGTAGTGTGATACGATACATTCACAGATTTCATAAAAGTTAAAAACAGTGGGAATGGTATAAAGGAACTGAACTATGCAGAAGAAAAAAAAAATCGAGCTCAATACAAAGAAAACATTTCCTAACAAAGATGTCTATTAAATGGCTGAAAAGTCTCTCGAGAAGAGGTGGAGGCCTCATCACCTGAGGTATTTAAACCCAGGCCAGACAAAGCATTCATCTCTACAGGGACAGAAGAAATGGATAGAACAACTTCTTAGGATTTTTTCCAACCATCTCTGATTTTTACGATTTAGTACATTTTTTTAAAATGCAAACCACATTCACATAACACAAGCGGGAGGCAGAAATACAATAAAATGATTTGAGCTGTAGCACTGCCAAACACAATGAAATTTGATTTAAAATGAAATTTATGCTACCAATTCAAACTGCGAGATGACTTCTCTTTGTTTAAGGTCTAGCGCTGAAAGCTTTGTCAGCGCCACACACGTCTCTGGAAAGGTAATTTAGCATCCCCGTATGGGGGATCTATTTTCTGTGCCAGAGCTCCTCAATCCGTGAGGCTCCAACTTCAGACAAGGAGAGCTGATGCACGAGGCAGAGTGATGTTGTACAGAAAACCGTTGGAACAGAGGTTTTGTGCCAACGTATAATCTCCCTGAGGACTCTCCAGCACTGAATGTTTACTGATGTCACTTAAAGGATAACATCTAATCTGCCAGCATGAAAGAAAATGTCGACTCTCAGAACAGTCTCTTTCCATCGCTTTGAATGTCTTAAGATGGTTTCATGATTCTCAGTTCTTCTTCTTCCCCCATTTTTTTTCTGCTTGAAAGCACTGCTCCATTTAAAAAAACTGCGCTGCCTTGCTTTTGTTAAAAATACAAAGAAGTGCTGCGACAAAATCAGAGAAAACTTAGGGTAGTTACAATGAGTTTGTTGGAGAGTGAAATGCTGTGGACCTTCCATACAGGAAGATGAAACGATGACCTTCACCTTCTTTACCAGAAAGCAAGATCCACAGCCAGAGGGAGCAGCCACAGAGGTGGCACAGGGCACGGAGTCTGGTCATGGTGCTCCTCAGGCTTAGGGCAGCCCCTCACTGGTTTGGGACGAGCCAGGACAAGGCAGGACATAGCCATATGTTTGGCCTGCTTTGACATCAGAACAGTCTTAACATGATTTCACCTTTTAAATTGTGTTCTATATTGGCATATACAGCTTTGCAGGCATATGGTCAATATAGCAGGACAAAGCTCATAATGCAGCTAAAGCAAATCCAAATGGGATTTGGTCAATCCCGTTTACCCAACCAAAGCTTTAAAGAGTTAATGTCATAGAGGAACTGTTTCCAAATCTAAGGATCTTTCTTTGAAACTAGAAAGGCCAATAACTGGGCATGTAGAAAGTGAAAATACTCAACTGCAGTAGCAGTACCAAGTGACTTTTAATTACCAAACGAACTTGAAAAATTGGGTCAGTCTGAAAAACTTTACTGGCAGCTCTGCTCCCAGCTCCTTTAAAACACCGCAGCCATGCCCCAGGAACAGATCCCTCTCTGCTTTGCACAGCTCTGCCCAAAGGTCCAACACTCTGTTCAGCACCCCTTAACCTCCACAGCCGTCCCTCAGCTCCACAGCTGGCCCCACAGCCCACTGCCCAATACATCACAGCCCTGAAGGCCCATTGCCTCCCTCGCAGCCTGATCCTCATGTAACCCATTAGCTGCTCTTCGGGCTCTGGGCTCAGGCCATGCTTGTAGGAGAGCTCCATCCTGCACAAGATCCTGCTCAGAGGAAGTTGCACCTCAGCATCCTTCCAGCACTGTGCCCCACGAAGCTACTGCATGATTCAGCCCCCAGGGAACAGCCCTATGTTGTACTGCAAACTAGCAGCTGACGAGGATACACTCTGTACTCACAAGATAAGCAGGAATTAAAAAACAAAACCACCTCATTTGGGGTAAAATAATCTCGTGGTAATGAGTTTATAACACTGTGTTCCTTGTTGAGTCACACATCTGGGCAAAGCAGGAACAAAATCCTACTGAGAGAATTCTCTTGATATGAATGTAGTATTTTACAACCACAGGAGACAAAAAAAGAAGTCATGCAAAGGGAAGGAAACACTGGCAGGGAGGTGTGCAGGACTTGATTCTAGCCTCGTTTACACAGACCAGCAGAATTATTCCACTGCAGAGGACGTGAGCGTCATGAGTTTTCAGTTCTCAGTCTTAAGGGTGGTGAAGAATAAAAATAATGGCAGAGTACTACCTGAAGTTCTTCCAGCCTCAGTCACACAGTAAATATCTTCTCCTGACTCTTCTACAAATAACTGAGATTCAGATCCCCTGGCAATCCTCAGTGGCCATATTATAAGTCACATAGGAATTTTATGAGAACAAAGCTGTAATAACATGCTCCGGCTGAGCAGCAGAGTAGCTATACAATCAGTGCTTTTCTGCACTTGCATTTTTGAGCGGATTAGTATTGCAGCATAGTCTAAAATAACAGTGTAAATTTTAACTGTGCCATAACTGCCATATGCATTAACTGCCATAACTGTGTGGCAGTCTTAAAAATAGAGTATAGCAACAAGTGTATTTGTTTGTGCTGCGATATGTAACTGGTACCATGCAGCCCTGCCAAGATGAGGCTCTGTTGTAAAACAGAGTGCAAAATATCTGATGCTAGAGCTAAAATGATCATAATGAACTGGGAAGTTAAAAAAAAAAAAAAAAAGGAACAGACAATGCATTGCACTGCAGACATGTTGTGCAGAGGGAACACAGATACATCACACACTGGCAAAACCTACAACCTGTATTAGCCAGCCCTTTATTAAAGATATTATATTCAGACAAGTTGAACATACCCTAAAACACATAAATCCCTAACACTACAAATACATCTTCTCCCAAAGTTATGAAGTACCATTAAATCACATAGATTTCTATCTTTCTTGCTTTTTTTTTTTTTGACATGGTTATTGTTGGAGATTGAAAATTTATGAATTCATAGAGGAGTCAAACCTTGCAGTATATGGGGATTGGAGAATACAGCTCTTCTAACTCTATATGCTTTACCACAAACATTAAAACAGTTACTTAGGAATAGTCATTTCTAGGAATTCTGAAAATGTTTTAGTTCTAATTGTTATCCAGTGATTACAGAAAAGTTTGAAACATTTCCTTTAATCATTCAATACATAGCTCTGCAACTCCACACACTTGAAAACTATAATTTTGCTATAGGTTTTCTTCTTACATATGTGTCTATATATACATACACACACATATATATGCACTATTATAAACTTGAGTGTCAAGAAAAGCGGGACCTTCACATTTCACATTTCTCCTATGATTTCCATAGGAATGAAACCGTAGGTATTGTCTGTACCAGCTACAAGAATTGGACCGATTTGACTTCAGATCCTCTTGATAAACACAACAATCACTTACGCTCTCCTTTTCCCCATCAACATATTTCATTCTTACCAAAGTCACTTTGCTCTAAGAACATATTGTTAGGCCATCTACTCAGCCTTCTGGCAACCAGCCCATCTTCCCCTTACACTGCGTCTTCAGGTTACTAAATTTTGTGCCTGATCCAAAAGCTGTGCTTGCACTGATCATCTGCTGCTTCTCATTTTTTACTCTGCTGTGCTCAGGAAAACCAGGTTGCAGCTGTGGTGTTGACTAGACTTAGTTATACACACAAATATTAAACATTTCGTATTTTTGTGCTCTTCCAGTAGTTGAAAATTTAGCCTCAACTACACAACATACAAGCAAGCTTTGTAGGGCCTGATTCTATTTATGGCATAGTAAATCACCACTAATTCCTGTGAATTTAACACAGTCAAGTTGCACTAATTGTCACAGCTAGGGTGCCATCAACTCACAATGGTGACAGAGGGAGTTCAAGGTATTAAGTGTTTTGAAGGAGTATGCACAAAACAGAATCCTTCCCAGAGTAATAGTAACTCATCACAGTGCTTATTCTGTGGACTCAAAAAAAAAAAAAAAAAAAAAGACACAAAAAACCCTCGAAAACCAGAAAAACCCCACATATTAATCATTTCAGAATTTTTCTGAAACGTGTGTTAGTCACTGAAGGTCCACGTTGTAATGATCAGGCAAAAAAACCTATTATTACAGCTAAAGTCACACAGGGGAAATTTTCCAGTGTAGCTACCTAAATGAAGGTGTGCATTTGTTACAAGAACTAAAAGGCTGGAAATGTGGTGTGGTGGTGGAAATGCTTGGAGTGAGAGTAAACATTATGGAACACTGCCGGAGAAGTTTGCAGATCTCTGAACTCTCGAAGGAAACCCAAGAGCTACATGCACTTATTTTAGTGCGCCTAGATGAGAACAAACATGGCTGGGTCCCTAGAAACACTCCATACCAGGAGATGAAGCTGAAGCTATTGGACAATCAAAGTGGGCTTCTGCGTGGGGAAAGTGTTTTGGAGATGTGTAGTTAGCATGAGGAAAAAAAGGTTCCTCATGCTGCAGAACACCAAGAATCTGTGACCACTGGGCACCCCACAAATATTTTTGCTGTAATAAGAACTGGAAAGAGCAAATGTTAACGTGTCTTATTCTTCTTATTAACTAAGTGATTTTATTTGCTACCAGAAATAACAGATATCCCAGAGCATGAGATTCTCTGCATTAAGAGATGCTACACGTTGAACTGGAGGGTGCCTGTTATACTAACTTCTCCTAGGCCAGATCCTGCAGCCTCAAATTGCACGATCGAGCCAGCAAAAAGCAAGGAGCTACTTATTTGAATAACAGCAGCAGACACCAAGTTTGGCAATTTTCCATTACCCCTTTCTACAACCCAGGCCTATAAAATGAACGTGGAAGTTTTACGTCATTACTTAGCTAAAAAGAAAAGAAAAAAGAAAACAATAAATAATCAAATTTTAAAAAGAACCATATAACATAGGTCACTGCTTTCACTCAGTGGGATGGACAACAATAAAAATAAATAAGAATACAAAGACAGGCTAAATCAACTATGCTACACATGTGGCAATGTACCTTATTTCACTGCATTTGTTGTCAAGACATGCAGTCTAGAAATTCATGGCAAACACACTGGCAAAAGCCATAAACCATGAGAATAACAAGGCTCGAAGGAACAAGGCTTACAAAGACAACCCCAAGGGTGACTTTCTTAGATACCAGTAAGTAAATCCCTAAAGGCAAGGAACTGAAGTACAGCAACCCTAGCAACCAAACTAGCACCCGAATTGAGGTCTGGAAGAGCAAAGATGTGCAGTTCCACACTGTCCAGTTGTGGGACACAGTTGCAACAGAGTCAAAACTTGTAGGCCTGTAAAATTCCACCACAGGCGTCGAGTTCAGAGTCTGGGGACTTTCTCTTTGTACTTCCATGATTGTTATAACCAGGCAATTCGAAGAGGTGTGAGAAGGGCTAACCAGAGACGCCAGCCTTTTGGGAGTCAGCAGCAGTTCCGTTGGGTTGTCTGGTAGGCACTTCTTCCCCTTTCCCCCACAAGCTAAATTCAGAAGGATGTTGTTGTCATCAGGAAGACTACTGACCTCATCATCCGGCAGGCATGTTTCGAACCTGCAAAACGGGCAAACTATGACTCCTTGAGGAGAATCGCCAAAGTCTATGATCTTGCAAAGGCATTTGGCACATACTCGGTGACAACACTCTAGCACTTTTGGTTTTCTCTGTCGCAGGTTGTAGCGATTGTAACAGATCTTGCACTCAAGCTCATCTGAGCTCTGGGTCTCTGCAGACTCCTCTTGTAGTTGACTGCTCATTTTGTCTGGTGGTTTGTAGACTTGTGAACAGAGGAGTTAAGAGAAAGAGACTTCACTCAAGCTTATTTTAGAAATTTTTCCTGATGATCGTATCAGCCATCTCAAACAGGAAAAGGGGAGATGAAATTGTCAAACAGCATCAGTAGAAGTCATCCATTTCGAGCTTCTGCTAGGGATTCTGTACCGCATCTCCTCTGAGCCAGGTGAAACAGATAATGTGGAATTTCTGTGGAAAACAAAAAAGGGAAAAAACTGTTGCAGGTGAAACAAGGAAGTTCTACTTTTTACAACCTTAGCTTCCTTTGACAAATATACCTCCATGGTATTTTCTTTTTTCCACATGGCATATGAGACCTATATAGCAGTTATGCTGATAAAACTTCTTTGTGAGAAACTGTGATTCCCCCAGCCCATGAAATTCTCAGCAGAAAATGGAAGTAAATTTCTGACCTATGACTCCTTGTTTAAACCTTAGTTTCCTAAGGAAATGAGACCTAGCCTCTGGTTCTTTTGTCTTTCTTGGTAACTTTTGAACCTGCTGTCCAAACAAATTGACAGAGGTGCAGCAGTAGTGAAGAAATTAAGTTTCTAAAGAAGTGTGAACACAGGTGGCTGGGATAGAGGAGGGGGAGAGAGATTTCTAATAACTATCATTCTTGCTGCAGGGCAATGGTCAATCAGCACACAGTCAGATCTGCTCTGAACAAGCTGTGTGCTGCCTGACGCTCAACCAGAGAGAGCAACACAGGAGGAAGTTGGTGCTTCTCTAAGGCAATGAAGAGTTTTAGAGGGAGAAGGGGACACCGAAGAGGACTGGCGTTACTGAAAAATGGTATGTGGGGACATGCATCAAATTTGGAAAATATCAGGATTTGTTAATTTTGCCTCTGGAATAACTCATTTTTCTGTTTCTTCATACAGCTGCTGAACATAGCGCTGATCAGAGCTTGTGGAAACACAAGTTCTTCAGCTTCAACAAATGCCTCCCTTAACATATGTATGCAATAGTGAAGGCTAACGCATCTCTCAAGAACGTTTTCCAGATGTACTGGCTTTCAGGAGTTTTATGGCTGTGACAGCTGTATCACATCTGCTAAGAAGTGCCCTGTAGCATGCTTGTGTTGTTGTGCTCTCATCCTGTGCAGTGTTTTTGTCACCAGACCCATCAGCACCCTTGTAACAGATGTTTGTCATATCATGTAGCAACACATTTTCATGACTTCAGGAAATAATCCACGTGCTAAAAACAAAACATTAACCAAGACTATGGGGAGTAGTAATTACCAGCATTTACAAACCAGATCTATCTGCCAGAGGATAGAAACTCCCAAATTCAGGCAGATGCTCCGTCACAAAGATGAGTGTGACACTGCAGGCTTTCAAACTCTCCTTCACTGCCAAAGTACTATCTGTAGTAAGGAACTTGCCCTTGCAGTGGTGTGGGCCAGCACTTGGGTCCAGATGCCTCTTACATTATCAATAAACTCCAGGCACATGGAATATGAAAAAAATGACCCTATTTCAATAAACTTATTTCTTCACTCTTAGTTTTAGTAAATGTTTGGTTCCTTTCATTATAAATCGTATCTTCTTTAGGACGTTTTTACTCCTGGCATCCAGATCTTTGCCCTTTTTTTTGAGAATAAGGAAGAAGGTTCTCTCTTTTAAGCCATGTGCTCCTTCTGCCAATGCCAACCACTACATACATTAAAGTCTCTTTCATGGACCTTTTATTACTATGGTGCTTGAAGCAATTCCCCCTCTCTCTCTTACTGCCCTGCATAGTATAGGGACTTCTAGTGACTTTATTTTAAAAACTCACACCTCTGAGATTTTAAAGCAAGCTTCTTTTTAAACACTTCAGACAATGCAGTAACAAGATCAAAAAGACGACAGCATAGTGAAGAAAAAACATATTTCTGTAAAAATTTATAATAGACATGGCCCCCATCCCATTCAAATTTCTCTTCCTTCTTTTTTTCTGTCACTTTCAACTTATTTCTTTAGTGATTTAATTTTTCATCTCTGCTTTACCGCTGTTTTTATTATATGTAATGTGACTATACTCATGGTGTGCTCCATTGTGTTACGTAATGCAAACACAAGAAGGTTCATCCATAATTTTCAGGGTACAAGCTGAACATTTTATAAAAGACAAAAAGTACGTACTTATAACCTATACTTTATCCTTCGTTACACTTTACGCTACTTTGTTCATTTTTACTACTTTTTATTTAATTCCAAATATATAATTCTAAATGACTCTAAGGCATATATAAATATCAACAGATTCTAACTTATCAAAGGATAAAAAAAAAACAAAATAGTCCTAGGAAAGCCAAATGCCAATGTTTACGAAGGCTAAGTACCACCTAAAAGTTAAGAGAAAAGTCAACAAACGAAGCTAGTTTTGAACATTTTGAGCATCACTAGTTTTCTGTAACTGAAGTGAATTACATTTACTAATAGATAAGCATTTTGGTTGAAAAAGACCAATAAGATCATCAAGACCAGCCACCATCTAACACTACCAAGTCCCATCAGTAAACCATGTCCCTAAGTGCCAAGTCCACATATCTCTTTAATATCTCCAGCGATGGGGACTTCACCACTTCCCTGGACAGCCCGTTCCAATGCCTAACCAGACTCTCCATGAAGAAATTCTTCCCAATACCCAATCTAAACCCTCCCTGGTGCAACTTTGCCCTGTGTCCTATCACTTATCACCTGAGAAGAGACCTACACCCACCTTGTTACAACCTCCTTTCAGGTAGTTGTAGAGAGTGATGAGATCTCCCCCAACCTCCTTTTCTCAAGGCTAAACAATTCCTGTTCCCTCAGTTGCTTCTCATACATCTTGTCTTCAAGCCCCTTCACCAGATTTGTTGCTCTTTTCTGAACACGATCCAGCAACTCCAGTTCTTCTTATAGTGAAGGGCATAAAACCGAACACAGTACTTAGGTTCATATCTCACCAGTGCTAGGGGACAATCACTTCCCTTGTCCTGCTGGCCATGCTGTTTCTGATGCAGGCCAGGATGCTGATGGTCTTCTAGGCCATGCTACTGGCTCCTGGTCACCCCGCTGCTGACCATCACCCCAAGGTCCTTTTCCGCTACGCAACTTTCCAGCCACTCTTGCTCCAGCCTATAGTGTTGCATGAGGTTGTTATGACCCAAATGCAGGACTCAGCACTTACCCTCGTAGAATACCATGCAAATGGACACAGACTATCGGTACTGCCTATCCAGATTCCTCTGCAAAACTTCCTACCCTCAAGCAGATCAACACTGCCACCCAACCTGGTGTCATCTGCAAACTTACTGACGGTACACTTGATCCCCTCAACCAGATCATTAATAAAGACATTAAAGAGAACTGGACCAAAGACTGAGCCCTAGGGAAACACCACCTATGACCATCTGGATTTAATTCCACTCACAATGACATTTTGGGCCCAGCTATCCAGCCCATTTTTAAGCCAGCAAACTGTACACCTGTCCAAGCCATAAGCAGCCAATTTCTCCATAAGGCTGTGGAAAATAGTATCAAATGCTTTGCTAAATTCCAGATAAATTCCCTCATCTACTAAGCAAGTCATCTTGTCATAAAAGGAGATCAGGTTAATCAAGTAGGACTTGCCTTTCCTGAACCCATGCTGATTTGGCCTGACCACCTGGTTGTCCTGTATTTGCTGTGTGATGTGCTCAATATGACCTGCTCCATGACTTTCCATAGTATCGACATTAGACTAACTTGTCCTGCCACTCCACAAGTCCCCTTTCCCGTGCTTCCTGTAGATGGGCGTCACATTTGCCATTCTCCAGTCAACTGGGACCTCCTCAGAGAGCCAGAACAGCTGGTAAATCATTGAAAGTAGCTTGTGGAATGGGGAGAAAGCATGTCAATGCTTCACAACTAAGACTGCCACATATCATCCTATGATATAAAGCTAGATTTCTGATCAACCAAAAATCTTCCAGAACATTTGCCTGCTTCCCATAGAATATTTTAAGTGTCCTCTGAAAACCCCCCAACTAGAAAAATCTTTACATTTTAATGTTTTTCTTTCTAATGAATATTTCTAGTTTTCACAAAAGACAACCCACTTCTCGACCAATTACATTCATACATGTATCACCTCAGCCTGAACCAGTCTTCAAACTGAAAGTCTTTTCCTGATTCTAATGTGTTTAGGTAGCCAAATATAGTATTATAAAAGAAGTAACAATTCCGTTGCAAGTCCCAGATAGTAAATTGGGAACATTAACTTCATTTCCAGAACACACCCACCTCGCTTGATCTTCTTTTTGTAATTCCATTCATGAGCTATTCTAGAAACTATTTTCATGCTTCTTTTACTGTACACACCATCCAAGATAGAGCTACTTTCAGCGTAGCATTCTCTCTTCACAGCTTCTTTTAAATATATTAAGATATTAAAGTATTATTGCTTATTATCTTTTTTCTTTGGCCAAGTTCAGATGTTGCATTTCTCCTTATGTGTTCTAGTGTGATTTGTGCTCACTACTGCTTCACAGTTAGAAATTCTTTCCTTTGAAAACAAAAATGTAATCACTAATTCCTATTAATATTATCCAGACTTTTTTTCCCCCTTTTTAACTTAATCAGAAGAAATATCTAAAAACAAAGGAAATCTGTCTTTTTTGCTTTCCTGGTTTCTTAGGAAATTTTCTCTTTTTCTTTCTCAATGCCCACTTTCCTGCTAGTTCTTTCTATGCCGAAAACTGACACCTTTTTGAGCTCTATATACACCATGTATCCTAAAAAGCTCTCCAATCACAAACCTAGAAAAATATTAGAAAATTCAAAATTTTACATGAAATTTGAGTTCAAGTTGACCCCATTTCTTGTGAAAATGATAAAGTTCTTGAGAAATATGGCCAACTACTTCTTTAAGCAACTTCTACTCTATTGTCTTAAGAATTTCTAAGGTATATTTTGGATGTTTCCCAGGTCGTCGTTTACCAGAAACTGGCAGAATAATGAACTGGAATGGGGAACGGATTAATTGCTCCCCCCCTGAATCCTGGTCCTCCATCAAAAAAATGCCAATTCTCATACATCTGCTTGCTGTGTGCTGAAAAGAATATCTGGTAGAAAAAGAGTGTGTGTTTGTGCTTTGTTTTCCTCTTTTCTTTGAGCCATTTTTTATGATGCTCTGATACCCCGTCCATGTTATCTTTTTTTTTAATACTGGGCTACAATCTGCATGTTCTTTACAACCTTGACATCTAGAGGGCAATCAAGTAAAAGTTCCCAAGTACAAATTCAATTATGGGTCTAACCTCTTCCAATTCAAGTACAAAACTGCTATTGACTTGAGGTCAAAGTGAGGTCCCAGGTAGATTTCTGAAGCACTATGTTCATATTTAAAAATTCTGATATTTGTTGTGACTTCAAACTATTCCTACTGCCCAGTTTTCCACTTCAGCTTATTTATTTTCAGATAGAGATGTGCCATCTGCTTGTTTGACATCAACAGATAAGTTGCAATGAGGAATTTCTATTAGGTATATAAGGACAAAAAAGAAAATCATAGTTAATACACCAATTGCTGAGGGAGGTGAGAATGAAGTCTCCATCCTTGCAGATATGGAGAGCATGACTGGATACAACCCTGTACAGGCTGCTCTCCCTTGGAACTTGATCCTTCCTTGAGTGAGGGAATTAGGCCCCCTGAGATGCCTTCCAACTCAAATTATTCCATGATTTTGTGTTTTGGTATCCGTAACTCACTTTATGTGGTCTGTATGAGAAGCTTTGTTTATCAAACACTCCATAGGTGAAGTGTGCTTACAAGGGACCACAAACAGATGTAGACTGAGGTCTCAATATCAGAGCTTAGTATGCTGGTAGGGCAAAGTAGAGGGGAAATTTTTGCTTCTCTTCTCTAGTGAAAGATCATCCTCATCCAGTTTATGAAGCCATAATGAAGCCGAATAAATTTATTATTTCTAACATATTTACTGGGAGTGGAATTTTGGGTTATATGTCAAATATCGGCAAATGAATACAGGAGATTGGTAATTAACTTATTTAAGATATCATCATCCAGGGACCTACCCAGCATGATATTTTCAAAGGCTTTCAAAGAGTTTCTTCTAAATGCAAGTCGAGTGTATTTAAGGAATAGGAGAAGGAAAAAAAGTATGGAGAGAGAAAATAATACACAGGAACTTACTTTCCAAGCAAAAGAAGTTATTGCAAAGATTCACTTGTAGGGAGCACAGGAAATGCCTATTCTCCTCCACACAGGAAACAACTGGTGGAAGGGAGAGAAACAAAATCAGTAGAGCAGCAATACAGCTGGGAGACCTTACAGTCAATTCTGCCGAAAGAGAGGAAGTAGTCCAACTTCTCTGGTCTGGATGGAAATGCTCATACGTTAAGACTTCTGTTTAGAGAAATATATTGGGTAAATCCCATTTACTAAAATAACTTGTTAAGTAATCCACAGTTATCTTTACAGATCTGTTGTTGATTTTAAGCCTCTTCCAAATATTATATACTAAAGTGGTCTGAAGTGTTATCTCTTCTAGCATCCACATATTCACAAATGTTAGCAATTCACTCCAAAAAAAAAAACAAAAAAAAACAGCAAAGTAGCTAGAGAAAAAAGTTGTGCTTTGAAAGTAGGGTTTTAAAAAACATAAAAATACTTTCCTTACAAAATCTCATAGAAGTTCTTTGATCACTTCTAGCTTTCCCAAATTGCAGCCACTTCTTCAGCATAGACCAGAAAACAACCATCTCCCGAGGACCACTGCACTGCATTCACATTCCAGCAGCTTTGCTGCATTTTGACTCAGCAGGAAATGACCACCGCACTAGATTTTTCCAGCTTGTGCTAAGCACAATGCAAAACAAACAAACAAAAAAAATCCAAAAAACCTTCAAATTGCTTTACTATACTAATCTCACATTTGAATAGAGTGCATTCAAAGTGCCATCAGCTATCACACGTTCAACCTGCTTCATGGGACATTTCTGCTAACGCTGGATGGGTTTCAACAATGAGCATTTCCCTGTCAACTCTCATTGATGTGTAACTTTGCACAAGAATTACAGGATGTGGCATATTGAGCCACGCTTGGTCTATGGTCAGCTGTATAAAATGCTAAGTAAAATGCATTTTCATAAAAACATAGTTTTTGATGGGATAAGCAATGAGGTAATTTCTAAAAGAAATGCCCTGAATGCTGTACAGAAACTCTGCAACATCCACAACAAATAGTTCTGCATTACTGGCAGCTTCACAAGTAACTAATACAAAGTATTATTTTTTTTTTTTTAATAAGAAAGTATTGTTAAAACATTTACAGTCCTTGCCCAACCTCTCTCAATCCCCCACCATATTATAACAACACAGTAATACACAGGGTTCACTTTATTCAACATAGTGATATTTGCTCCTAGGGCACTTTCTACATCCTTTGCGTGCGCACGCTCAATATCACCAGACTCCATTTCCTCAACAATATAAATCACAATACTTTTTTGTTATTCCAATAACTTGCACTATGTGTCAGATAGTAGTGGAAAATGATATGAATAAACAGTGAATGCCTTGCTGAAACCACATTATCCTGAATGACTTTCATTCTAGCTAGAGGCTACTATGGTAATGATATGAATCTTAAAACTGACTATGATGTAGAAAAAAAATGTTTCATTAGTTAGGCTTGTAGACACAAGTAAGACCTCTTCCAATATTTCTTGAGAAAGATTTTTTTCTCATATATAATTCACAAGCAATTTATATAGCAATACATCGAATGACTTCTTAATGTGACATACGGCTGTGGGTTGCTTTGCTGCTGTTATAAGAAAAAAACTAATACAGGACAAAGGATCTGCTCTTTTAATAGCTGTCTTAATTTAAACAGGCTGCTAATTACACTATATCGATAAGCAGAAAGAAATGGTTTGAAATTTGTATCTAAAATGGGAACAAGTTTAATTCTGGAAACACACTTGTTGAACAGAATTACTTCCTTTTAATTGGCTCACAACCTGCTTGCTTAGGCTGCCCCAGCATTTCTTCTTGTACTGCTTTCTTACTGCCAATGGCTTTTCCTTTATGACTCTGAAACCAAGAAACTATCTACTCCAGTAAGAATATATTTCATGACAGAACTCCTGACCTTAAAATCATTAATTCAGAGAAGTGTCGGACAATCTCTTATTTGGTAGTAGGAGGGGGTTGGGGCAGCGTTCTCAAACTGTTTCTTTGCTTTAGTTTTTGTGTTCCTTAGGAACTCTTCTGAGAACTGAAAAGATCGTAGGACACTGATTCTAGAATATGACTGGAAAAGGTACAAAATGATGAACAAATAATAAGCTTACCAGTATTTCTTATTATAGGCATAAATGTTTAATTATATGATTGACAGACATGTCTCTAACTTATCTTTAAATTAGGCATTATTAAAAGGTAGTATAATTTTGTATCAGATGTCAGACTTTCTGGAAGTTTACCTCCCTGTTTTGCTTGCTACAGTATACTTGAATGTAATGTACATGCAAATAACATTTTTTTCTCCTTTTTTAAATTAAAAATTACTGTTGTCCTGTGGGATGTTAACTGACATGCACAAAATGACAGATCTCCAAAATATGATAGAACAATTTTTCTTTGGACATATTTTCTATGTATATTTAATATAATTTGAGAGGGACTAGGCGAGAAAAAATTACAGAAAATTGATCTTGATTACATCATTCTGTGAGAAATTCCTCTTCACAAAGGGAAAGCATTTTAATACATTATAAAAGTTCCAGTTAACCTCCAAAATAAGATTTAAAAAGAAAGTGTCAAATTAGCTTTGTCCTAATGGAGCTGAAAGTAATCCCAGAGCAGAATGAAGCTCTACTTCCTTTTTTTTTTCTGTTGCTATCCCGAACAACCTGTTCAACACTGAGGTAACTGGGTTCATTCTGTTTCAGACATTTCTGACGATATGACTATAAATCAAAATTTTACTATACTGTGTATTTTACCTAGATAGGTTATTACAAACAGAAATTAAAATTGGTGTGGGATTATACAGGACAGTCCAGACAGTGAAGTTTACAAATCAGTTGCATATAATTGGTAACATATTTTTCTGCTTTAGTTACTGTTCAGAATTTGAGCATTATACTGTAATGAAAGGAAAATAGCAAGAAACAGTTGAAACAAACACAGTCACTTCAAGTCATAGAATGTTTGAGAAACACATGTCAAAATAATCCATACCCAGTGGAGATTTCCACTTAATAACTTCTCCAGGCTTGGTCTTCCACCAGCATAGCCTTTTTGAAAAGCTGGCAATCAAAATCTAATCTGGCTGACGCTGCAGAGTCCCAGTAGCTTGAAAAGAAAACAGAGAAGTCTCGGGAAACAATACTTTAACTTGCATATACTAAACTGTAATTTTAGTATTTAATTTAATATAGCAATAGCTGGTATGTACTCCCTTTTCACTTGATGTTACTATATACAGAATCATAGAATGGCTTGGGTTGGAAGAGACCCCAAGGATAACCATGTCCCAACCCCCCTGCCACAGGCAGGCCCACCAACCTCCAGATCTGGTACTAGACCAAGGCCCCATCCAACCTGCTCTTGAACATCTCCAGGGACAGGGCATCCACAGCCTCTCTGGGCAGCCTGCTCTATCACCTCACCTCTCTCTCTCTGTAAAGAACTTCCCCCTGACACCCAATCTAAACCTTCCCTCCTTGAGCTTAAAACCATTTCCCCTTGTCCTATCACTGTCTACCCTTGTAAAAAGTTGATTCCCCTCCTTCTTATAATCCTCTTTTAAATAGTGGAAGGCTACAGTGAGGTGTGCTCTCAGCCTTCTTTTCTCCAGGCTGAACAAGCCCAGTTCCCTCAGCCTGTCTTCGTAGGGGAAGTGCTCCAGCGCCCTGATCATCTTTGCGGCCTCCTCTGGACCCTCTCCACAAGCTCCACAATAGGACTCGAATCACAATTACACAACTAAGAAAAAAATATGTTAATAAGATTTTAAAACAACCTTTTAAGACTAAGTACACAAAAAAATCCAGATGTTATGAAAAGTAGAGTATTAGTAGATCTTGTGGACACATGGTAAAACTTCATCTGTGTTCAAGGGAACGGAATGAACCCAACTGAATGATGTGTCTACTGGAGACTTTGACTATAAAATGTAAACATTCTTACAAAATATCTGCAGGAAAAGCACCATTTGGTCTGCACAAGAAAAACAGTATTACAAGTGTTACTAGATTCCTTTTAATCTGCATTGTTTTTCCAAACGCTTGATATTACTACCCTGCACAAAACAGCCTTATTTTCAGCTAGTTTTAAGACCTATTTTTCTTTAGTAATGAAAATTCCCTCAAATAATGAGGAAGAAAAACTTTGTGCTACGTTTTTATACTAACAGTAAGCAAATCATAATCTATGATTCCTACGGGCCTAAGAAAATACAGAAGAAAATTATCTGTTAGTAGGTTTTGGTGGTTTTTTGATGTTGTTGTTATTGTTTATATTGTTGTTAGTTTTACATGAGAAAAAATAAATCCATGTATTAAAAAAAAGGAGTTGAATTAATTTGTATCAAATGATAGGCAGAGTTTTCACTTTATGCTAATAAGGAATACAAAATTCCTCTTAAGCAAAGGCTGCTTTAAGAAGTACTCTGAAGATATCTTTGTAACCACTGTGGATGACTTGAGACAGTTAGAGATCTGTAAGTGCTACATAACCAGTCTGAGGATTGCTGTGGAGTACTCTGCTGCTGAGATTTGCTTAGCTCAGATTCATGCCATAAAGGATCTAAACTTCAGGGAGATTTATGTGAATTGCTCTGCTTTTAACATGTTATTTAGCAGTGAAATATTTTTTTTTACCTGTTCTGAACAATCAGTGGAAGAGTTTTAGTGTGACAGGATGGAATATTTCAAGCAAAGAGGAGAGTGCTCATGGGCTGAAACTCCACATGCAGTAATAAAACAGAGACTAAACTCTGTAAGGAACAAATTTGGCATGATTGTTTTCTCAAGAAAAAAACTCCCCTTAGTAGTCTCAATGTCTCCTTGAGAGTTAGCTATGAAGAACAAGCCTTCACCAGAACTAAGACCTTGGATCAAGTATTTCCAAATGGGAAAAATAAAAAATGGCCCTACTTACTATGTATACATCATCCCATCCTACACTGATTCTAAGTGCAAAGGAATTTGCCAAGGATAAGCTGAAAGATGATACCCTCTGCATATTTCTGAAGGCACCGTGGTCACCAGCAGTTGACCTGGTTAGCTCAGTGGAGGATATGAAATTTCCTTTGCTTTGAGCAGACCTACAACACTTTGATATCATTCATAACTCTAACACTTGACATTTTCAACTAAATCAACATGTTTCAACTGTCCCAATTAAGCATGTTTAAAATACAAAATCCAGGAAATAAAAATATTGCTTCAGAAATTTTGGAAGTAATCAAGACATATCCAGAAAGACACTTTGTCTGCTAAACTAAATAGAAGGAAAATATAAGGAAATTCTAAAGGTTTAAAAAGTGAAAATAGGAAAGTCCACAGTCACAACGTTTGGTTATTTATCCTGTTTGAGGTAAATTAATGACTAAGACCAGACCTTGGTATTTTCTTAACTGGACGCAATGAATGGGATTTTTAGTTTAAGATAAAAGTAGTAAATAGAACACAAACTCTGGATTTCACTTAACATAATAAAAATCCCAGCATCAACAAAGCAGCTTTTTAGTCAGTATTCCCAAGGATATCGATTTATCTAGTACTGTAGCACAAATGAGTAGCTTGGCTGAGGCTTATGGAATAAAGCAGGATATGAAAAACATATATTTTCTTAGTAGACAGCAAGACATTTTGGTAGATCAGAAACATTACCAAGAGCATCTTGAAGTACCAATAGTTTTAAATTACAATCTTTTGCTAAAACAATTGTAATAATGAAGCTCTTCCGCACTTCTTTTACATAAGCAAAGGAATAAGAGGCTTCCAAATGCTCCACTACATAAGTCTATTTTCCAAGGAAGGATAACAGAAAGATGAATTAGTAAATGATCTTATTTACTAGACATTACAGGATAACATTTGCAAAGAACTGAATATTACATTAAAAAAAAAAAGTGTAGAGTCTATTTGGAAGGTAAGAAGCATTGTTCTTTATTTATGCTATTATTTTTCTATGGAAAGCTTCATATTTAAAGCACCAGTATAGCATACTGCTGTTGGTTAGCCTTCTAGACCGTGGTTCAATAAAGTTACAAGTACTGCACTAATAATCAGTTCAAGAGGCAGTACAGCACCCACTGTGACCCTGTGGCTTTCTCAAATCTCTGCAAACATGGACCACAATCCGCAGTAAGTTAAAATACCTTTTTCTTTCAGCTTGGCTTCTTGACAGAGCTCAGTGAAATTGAGCAAAATCCACTTCTGGTCTCTTCCCCAGAGTCAAATGATTATTCCATAAGAACTTCTGAGCTCCTATTTGTTCTTTGTTTCTGGAGGGCAGAAACAAAATGTACACTCAGAAAGTGTACTTTGAAGGGTGCTTCTCATTAACTGAAGTGGATGTATTTTGCAACAGCAGGTACACCTATACTTTAAAATGCAGCACAGAGTTGATATAACCGAGCCAGATCCAGTAGTAGGAGCAACCTAGGTGTAGCAACACAATTCTGCACAAGCCAAGATAACTTGGTTTGTAGGACTTTCAGCCTAACTTAGGTACCATTTCCCAGGTCACCGGTGCATGTTAATATGCTAACGTCCATCTACAGCCTGTGTCAATGTATCTTGTGTGTCTGCAATCACTGCACGACATTAAGGGGCTGAAGACCATGTTTTGGAAAGTAAGAGGCAATGTCCTAAAAAACAGTTTTACCTTCCATTCTCCGAATGTCCAAACTTGGACGTGTCTCAGTCTGAACTGGGCAACTCACAGGATCAGTAACCACAGAAAACAAACTTTCATCTGCACTTTCTCAAAACTTTATACAAGCACTGCTATTCACATCACATCTGGGTGTGTTCCTTTATTCAAATGCCTTCTAAAGCTTTGTCACTATAATTAATGTCTTGAAAACTTGAAGCAACAAGGCCTGCAGTAGAAGGTTTGAGAAATTTTAACTATCATGGTTTTTCCCAGACAGGCGCCTATTTCTGCAGGCCTTCCCAGAACCCTGTTATACAGATGGATGATAACACAAAGGTGGACTGAGGGAGAAGCAGTTGCTCAGAGAGGGAATGCTATGTTAAGTGGATTCACCGGACCAAAAGACTGCTGCAAAAAGTCAGTCACACATCACACAGCAATGAGCACAGCTTTATATACCAGATCAAGACAAATACCCAGTCTGTTGCAGTTACAGTTTTACAGGAGTAACTTTCCTTTGACAAGGTTATCTCTAGAGGAGCTATCCATTGGAAGTGTGGACTGGGCTCTCAGCAACCTGATCTAGCTGTAGATGTCCCTGTTCACTGCAGAGGAGCTTGAATTAAAAGAGCTTTAAGGGTCCCTTCCAACTCATATCATTCTATGAATTCAAACAGAAGTTTCTAGATCATAAGGTAGTTGAGAATGCTAACACAGTTACATCTCTAAACAACAAAAAACTTCCATACACATCTAAGAGTCTGATTGCTGAGGAAAGAGCTGCTTTCTTATTCTAAATGAGGTTTGTGCATTCTGAGAGTTATCTGCATGCAAATATATTTTTTCTAATTGTCACATTATTAGATCTTGTAATCAACTGTGGTTCATAATATATAAATCCAGGCAGGGAACATCATCGGTAAAGGATCGTGATGTCATCTAGTAATTCATAAAAACCATGGGCTACTGTTCCCTACCCAAGAAGATAAACTTCTTTTAATACACTGCGATACGCAAAAAAGGAACAGACAAGATCTCAGTGATGGTGTTTATGAATGCACACATTGTGGTAGCCCACTGGCAGGATATCAAGTCTGAAGGACTTACTGATCGAACATTATGTAAGTATTTGATACACTCACAGCAGACATGGTATCATGCCCAAATGAAACATTACAGTCTCAGATGCGTTTTGTATTCTAGCTAGAGGCTACTACACTAACGGAAGCACTGGAGCATTACACTGCTGGTTCTTGAGAGACCCTACTCACTAGCAATAGCAACCCTTAACCATTTCACTTGTTAAGTTATAACTCATAAAAGAAAACTAAGCAGTTGGCTTTAAAGATTGGAAGACATCTTGCAATGACACCTTAGCAACAATGTCATTAAGCACTAAACGTGAATGGAACTAAAAAGGAGCTTCAAAGTAGGCGTCCACTATCCCAGCTCTCTGCAATAAATCTTACTTTTGCTTATACCATTACAAAATCACAGAACTCATTTCCACTGAGTTACTGATGTTGTGCTAGTGTAACGCTGCACAAAATACAGTTTGCAAGACCAGTATCTCAATTCTTGGACTCTTTAGAGAAGAGAATTTTAAATTAGAGAAAGGAGACAGCAGTGGTATGACGAATCTGAAAGTTTTATGTATAGAGTGGACAGAGGGAGGTAAACGTTATTGAAAATATACCACAAAGTTTCTAAAATTCACACTAGTTTCTAAATTGACACACTGAGGAGAAGGAAGACCATACGTAGAGAGGAGGCTTGAATGTAATAAAAATAAGTCTGAGTTGATGCACAAGGTGAATTTGTGGGGAGTTTTAAAGATGCAGAATGACAGGGTTTAGGAAGACGGCCAAACAAGATAGAAGGACTTGTATGTGGAAGGGAAGCAGTAAAAGTGTCAATCCAGCTAGTAAAGAAAAGGTTATAGGTTCTGTGCCACCAGTCAAAGAAATCTAAGTAAGAAGATATTAAGTTATAGGCAGCAGAGGTGGGAGATGAAGAAAATTTTGTGTTATACAAACATACAAAAATAAGTGTGTTATACAAAAATAATAGAAAAAACTGGTACTACCCTCAGCATGAAAATAAATGGAGAAATGATATGGTTTCTGCTGCCTGCCACGCTGATGAGAATGAACGTAATTAAACACCAACAGAATGACAGAGCAGGAAAGGACATAGGAATAAAACTTAGAACTCATTTTGAGACTGGAAATCCCGCTTAAAAGAAAAAAAAGCTACAGTGAAATATTACAAAAGCAACCAAAGTAAAATTTAGGAGAAAGTTGTTTATACTTTGTTGCGTAACCAAATTCTTTCACTACCAAGATCAATCACACAATAGTAGCTATTAAAAAAAAAAAAAAAAAAAAGACCAATCCAAGAGGGACTAGGGGAGGAAGGGGAGTAGTGATGCAGGGAAGAGACACATTTACAGCATTTACTCCCTGAGTTGTCAGACCAACATGACAAACAGCTTGCTTCTCTTCACAGGAAATTCTATTAAGGATAAAGACAGGGCAAGGAGTGGATGATGGGATTCACAGCAGGTCTTTTAGTGCAGGTAGTGACACTGTATTTTCTCAGACAACATGCAAACTAACAAGCACAACACCTGGTCTGCAATTGAGCTGACTGAAACACGCATGATTCTGAGTAACATGCCTTCATTCTATATACAACAGCATTACAGTAGAGATCAACAGGAGCACCGGCCTCAGTCAGCTCCACACAACAAAAACCATGATGAGATAACATCTGCAAACTGGGTTAGTTCAGTCTGGGCACTAAATATATGTTTGTTGAAGACACTATGTCATCTTTGTTGTTTGTGACTGATCCCATCTCAGGCAATGACTGAGATGACATTTCAGACCCAGCTCCATCACCTTCAGATTTGTACAGATTTCTGATCAGAAAGGCTCACTGAATTTTTTTAAGTCTAAGATTATTACCATAGAATATCCCCTGTTGGAATGGATCCATAAGGATCATCGAGTCCAACTCCTGGCTCCACATAGAACCACCCAACAATCAGATCATATGACTGAGAGTGCTGTCTTGAACTTTAGCAAGGTCAGTGCCACTACCACTTTCCTGGGAAACCTGTGTATTCAACAGGTGGTTTAAACAAACCCTTCTGGGGATACGAAACTCTAAATGTCATGCTCTGAAAATGATCCAGGATTCTTCTTACATCCAGGTGACACAAATCTGTATTTAAAAAAGAAAATCAAAAACTTTTAAGAGTTACCAGTAAGAACGTGGGTAGTTGGAACAGAAATTTAAGGGCCGTAAAGCTAATCTTTACTAATCTTTACTAATCTTTACTAATCTTACCTCCTGTGCAGAGAAGCTCATGGAACATACTCCACTGATAACTGCAGTTCAGTCACAGAATAACAAAACAAGTTATACTGGAAGAAAGCTCTGGAGTTCATCTCTGCCTGGAAAACCTCTCTTCCTGGAAAATCTAGAAAACAGTATTGCAGCGCTGTGTAGGGAAACTTTAGTAGAGCTCCATGGGAGATGGTACACAACAGGAAAATGCTCATCTCCCTCACTTCAACCCACATACCCACAAGCACCAAGATGTACCAGGCAGTCTGCCCAACATTCAGCAGTGGAGATGCAATCCTAGCAATGAGATGGTGAAGCAGGTATGCCAGCTATCCAGTCCTCATCCTAACTCCCAGCAACCATGTGTTGCCGCTGGATGTGCATTTTATTGACCTTAGGCACCAACAGCGAACACACTCTTGTCCTGGTCACATCTCTGCAAGTCATCAGGATTTACCTGCTGATCTCTGTCTCCTGATGTGGGCATCTGGAAAAACTGCACCTCTGCAGACGTACGCTGTACCCTGATGACCTGCTGATCTGGGAGCCATCAAGATCTATCCTTACAGCTTCCGCTGTTTGCCCAGTGCTTCCACTCTCTATTCATAACAATCAAGGTTCCCACTGGAATTCTTTACAGGAATCAGTACTGAAGGCGTACTAGCCCGCTTTAATTCTGACAGTTTCTGGTGATACGGTCCACAGCCTCATCCCCAGCCCTGCTGGACACATTTCAAAGTCTGACTCACAGACAAGAACTCATCTCTCCCTTGGCTCTTTCAGTGATCTTGGGGCAGATACAAGGCAACCTCTCGCACACCCACACAGCCAGTCTTCCTCACACAAAGCAAACAGGATGATGAGAAAGGTCTTCACAGCCACACAAAGTTGTAAGACAGTAAGCTGAATAGAGCATATGAGAAGAAGTTGGACAGGCACTGACATCCCACAGCCGGTACGGATCACAGTGCTGCTATGGAGAAATAAAGCTATTTTATTACCCTTTCATCTTCCAAATCCCTAACTAAGAGTGTACCTGCTTGAAACCGTTGGCTACTGCAATTAGATTTGTCAAATACACCTTCAGTCTCTTTGGCAGATGACATTTTACTCCGTATCTTATGGAGCTGCCAGCTGGGTCACTGCTTGGGGTCTCATCATCCCTGAGCAGGGACATCTCCTTTCTACCTCTAAGATGAGGCTGGTCATTAAGGGAGCATCCTCAGTTTCAGCAAAGGCACTTAAATGGAATTTTTGTATGCCTGTCTTCATCTGTTGGCTTTTTTATTCATTACATATTCACAGCACTATGAGAGAATATTAAAAGCAGCACATAAACAGGACTGACCATTCATTACTTTTGAGTCATGTATGAACTGCACTATCCAATGAAGATAAGCGTGTGTATATTTCTTACATGAATGCTCACGTTTTCAGATAATTTTCATTGTAATATGTGATGCCTGTGACGATTCTGATTTTTCAAAAGCAAGTCTAACATACAGTGCATTTTCCAGGAAGGGTTGTAGAGGGAACATGCTGCCTCACAAACTATACTTCCATGCCCACAGCAGGGGGGTTGAAACTAGATGGTCTTTGAGGCCCTCTTCAACCCAGGCCATTCCATGATTCTATGCTTCTGAATACGTTATTGCATATTGAGGAAAACAGAGGTATATAATACTTCAGGATAAAAGCTGAGATGGCTATTTTCTCATTAAAAATGAGCACCATCTCCTCGTAAAGGAAATCACATCAAGTAGAATATTGTTGCTAATGTCTGTTGTTCAAGTGGTATAAAACATAGCATTTCTGAAAATGCCAAAGAAAATAACTCAATCTATTTCTTTAAACGTTACCTTGACAAATAAATGCTTCCATCTTCAAGAAATATACACATACAATAATACTTAGCAAGAGAATTTAATCTGACATTTTACAGAAAATATTCAATCATTGTTGTGCACTACAACCAGTGCTCTAAAGGAACACTGACAGAGGGAAAGCTCAACACAGACACACAAATACAGACACCCCACCACTACCCACTTTAGGCAGAGGACATTTAAATAGATGTCTCTACTTAAATGCTGATTCAAGACTGAAGGAAAGAAAAGATTTAACAGAATTATCAGGGAATTACTTAAATAAAAGAGAAGCTTAGTGTAAACAGTTTAAAGCTGGAACATGATGCCATTATCACAATGTCTCATGTTAATTATGATGTTTGCTCTTTCTGGCCTGCCAGAGTGATGAACAATATGAACAATAATGATTGCACACGGAGATAGTCACCATTAAGCTAACTCACTCAGTCTAGGCAGGGGATCAAAGATGCCTCTGTGCTCTATTCCTCAGCACCTGCCCTTTTAGGCTCAGAGCTTAACTAAAAGAAACTCTAATACTGGTCTGACTTGCTCATATCTGCCTACCATATCCCAGAGCCTAAACGCCAGCTGCAGGAATGCAATGGTCACAACTTTCATCCCTGTCCTCCTAGGGCACCTGGCACTGCAGAGCAGCACTGTGCCATTGCAGTTCCCTTCCCCTCAAGCTTCCAGCACTCCACAGACCATCTCTGGTGTACCATTCTTCACCCCTGTGAAAGAAAAGCTGGACAAAAATGGGCAGCCCTGCAGACATATGGAGCTGTAGGCAGGAAGCGAGCTCGGCCAGTGCAGAAACCAAAGGGTTCAGCTGAACAGGCCCCCAGTCTCTGCCCATTTCCTACCAACACAGCTCCCTATGGAGTCCCCATTACAGCTTTTCTCATCTCATTGCTGAAAGCACGCTGCTTGCTGTCTGCTGCCTGGCACGCCAAATTTTATTTTTTTGTAGAGGGGTGAATAACCATTCCCATGTCTGACTAGAGCCTTTCTTTTGTGAGAGATACACCACTGGGTTTGCGCGGGGCAGCTGCTTGGTATCCGCGCACCGGTCTCAGTGGCCTTGTATGTCACCGTGGACAAATGACATCATTTCTGGAGCGGGCTTCACAGGAACTGTGCCACCTCTCAGTGCGATGAATGCTGATGAAATTGCTCTCCTAAGACATGTTTCTTCCCTCCGAACAGTATGATCTTGCAATCTACGGATTCACTTTGAATTTTTCCGCAAGTCTTCCAGGCTTTACCTGTTATGTGAGAGCTCCACGCTCCTTCAGTGTATTTTCTACAAAATTTGTTACAAAGATTGCAGCGTGCACTGGTAGTCCAAAGCCAGACATTTTAAGAGGCATATTGCCAGGAGTGCAATTCATTCTCACTCATGTGCCAGTCCAGCAATCCCTTTCCTCATCCATATTTTTTTCCTCATAGACCCATTTCTTCCACTGTTCCTACAAGACAAACAAACAACCACAAGCAAGCAAGCAAACAAAACAAAAACACCATAAAGAACAAAGAAAACCGCACAAAATAGAGAAAACCATTCAAATCATTTTCAACCGAAAGGCGATGCCAAATAATGGTAATGTTTTTCTCTGGAATTTTTGGCATATCTGGTATACTTCTGTCTGTTTAGGCTAAATTCTGCACAGCAAGGGCTGCACGCACACATTCAATTTTTAATTTTATGCATATAGAAACATCAAAGAAAGGTTCATTGAAGCCTTCCCCCCAGCCCTAATCCTCCAGAGCCCCAGGGGCAAACTGTTCAAATGCAATCAAAAGAGCTCTGGGGCACAAGTAACTGGGAGATGTTCACCTTCCTTAACAGTGCAGGAAGTCACAGAATGATCACTCTATTGTTTCTTGTTTCCGGGGAGTTACTGTTTGTCATAGCAGTATTTTGTGTTTTGCTTTTTGACAGTGTTTTGGTTAACATTTGGTTAACCATAAATGAAAGGAGGTGTGATAAAAATAAGCTTAAAGACACAGAACTACCACTGAAGGACACATAGAGCAAAGCAGTAAAGGAGGAGGTGGGAAATACACAGCAGGTTTGGATTACTGCCTGTTACAAGGCACTACGTTATGTAAGCCGGTAGATGCTTCTGTTTCAAACCTCGGCACAGCACCATGTCCAAAGCTGCCCATCACCGATCATGTGGCATAAGATTGTTTCTCTGCCTTAAGCAACAGGCAAACAATAGGTGACAGGGATGAGC
This sequence comes from Numida meleagris, assembly GCF_002078875.1. Lineage (NCBI taxonomy): Eukaryota > Metazoa > Chordata > Aves > Galliformes > Numididae > Numida > Numida meleagris. The sequence goes on from NC_034410.1 coordinate 58,489,964, forward strand.
CGTTTGTACAGAAATTTACAGCACTGCACATATGCAATTTCAACAAGTCTGTCTGTGATCTCAACTGACACCACTGCCCTATCTGGCAAACATAAATGTATGTGTACTTGCACAATTTAAAATACCATAGCTCTCGAGAGGGTAGCATGTATAAAGGTATGCACATGTTCAGACTAGAACTACAGAAAGGTTACGCTGCCCTCTCAAGAGCCCTACAGAACTTCGTACACACACAGTGAGTCAAGCATAATCATATTAACATTATTAAAGCTGAGAAACAAATTACCAGACTTGTTCTACTGACGATTCTTTTTATGAATACTTTTGCCTTCCTGAAATGCTTTAACTTGCCTGTCAGGGCGGCAGAAACATGCAAAGCAGTCATGCAAGAGTTTCATTTATTTTTAAAAGACAGATGACAAAAGATTCAATGGAAACCTTGTTCATCTGGGAATTTTGTGGGATCCATCAATAACCAATATCACTGTTTTGCTTTTACATCACCTGTATGCCTTTCATTTTCCACTCTGTTTCATTCATTCTAAGTCTTGTAAGAGCTGCTTCCCAATCTCCCCACTTAGGAAAGCATTCTTCTTCAGTACAAATACACATGTGCTTAAGTTTCACTGAAAGTATGGAATTACGTATGCTTAAGTATGATCTTATTGTCTGAAGAATATGCTCTGTATTCTAGGATACAAATGTACTGGCAAAATAGAGCATATAAGATAGAGACGCGATTCTTGAGAACACATTTTGGTGAGCTTCCTGGGACATACCTGCCAGCTGCCGAGCTGGCTCACAAATCTGGCCTCTATCTGTTTATCCATCCATCACCATGTTGACTGAATGACTGATAATGAAAACAGATGATTCATTGCTGGTATGTTCCCCGTTCTCTCTGTCCTTTGGGAGACAATGGTAGCTCATGATGAAGGTGTTAATATTTCGGGCTAAGAGAAATCCATGGCATAATGGGGGCAGTTTTTGTCTTACTGGATAGATGTTAGTTCCTTATTTTTAAAAGGCAGAGGATGGCCAGAAATTAAATTTTTCATCGTTAGCTTATCTTTAAGTGAGCAGGCACCTATGCTTATCTTCTCAAGTGTGAAATACTGTCTGATGGCCAATGAAGAACACAAGCTGCACAGTTGGAAGATGCTCTCTCTTTTCAGATAGATCTGACTAGTAAGAACATACTTCCTTTCCATTTACTTAAAAGTACTGTTCAAGGTGTCACTGTTAACAGCACAAATGTTAAGGACTTAGACACCTACAGGAAGGATGGGACAACTTCAGGTATGCCATGAAAGGAACTGGAAGGAGAGTTACATCAGAATATTGAAAAATGCAGAGAGTTTCCATCTAACTTTATAATAACTTTGCTCAACGCTGCACCTGAGTACAACCAGATACAAAACCTGGAATTAGCAAACCAGTCCTTGAGAGAGGGGGACTGTCTACTGGAAAGCAAATAATCTGAAAGTATGCAGAAATCAGAGAGGACAAATGACTGGATACGGAAGCTTAGCAACATGGACTTAGCAATGTGGGATGGGTGGGGAGCGGAAAAAAAAATATGCTATTTTCCTCTAGATACAGCACCACTCATACTTTTGTGAGGGTCACACTTCGGTATTTTGCACAGTTCTGACGTTCACGTACTTAAAAGGATACTGAATGATTTGGACAGACAGTGAGATCACTCAAAATTATTCAGGAGCTGAAAAGAACTCCTTCCACTGAAGGCGTTAAAAAGCTCAATCTGATTAGCTCATGAGCAAAAGACAGCAACTTGATGACAGGAATACAGCATCAGGTACAAAAGCATTCTTTGATTTAGAGGACACGGTAAAATGGCTATAATGTACTGAAAGCAAAACCAAGTCCTAGTGAGTTAGAAAACATCAGCTTTCCATTGAGTGTGTGCAATACAATACAGTTTTAGTCATACAATCACAAAGTATTTTCTTCTACAAGAAGCCTCACTGAGTGTGCCGGAAAGCTGGTAGTTATTTGGTGAATGTTTTTATTCCTGGTTTAATCTGTGGCCCCATGACTCATTGTATGCCATTTAAACCTAGCACCAAACACAGCACTGCTTCTTTCGGCATTTGGCTGTCACTTTAACAGCATATGAATGTAATTCAATGAACCGAAAAAGATACAGGAAGATAAAAGCCCTCACAACACATGTGTTATACAACACTTCACCTGGACAAAGGGTGATTCAAACACTACCCAAAATTTCTTAAGTTGCTCATAACCTTCTAATTAACTAAGCTAAGTATTTTCAACAGTGGTAGAAGCACTGACAAGCCTCTTCATGCTGTTTTCAGAGTTACGTTAGGAATTGCTGTAAGGGTGAAAGGCCAGGATCAGCTCTAGGTTTGAGTGGGTTTATTTCCGCTACAGAACAACCCTGTGCACATACTCCAGATCTGCCGTCACGTGTCAGAAACCAAATGGCTTCTGCAGGTTCCTGGTAAACCCTTCCTTTATCACTACCTGCAGTGTAGTTGCTGCAGCATCTATCTGTACTTCTACTTGCAACTGTTCTACACAACAGAATCTCCAAGGTCAGACGCTTCTTCAAGCAGACTCTGATCAGGTCACTGCTTGTGAGTCACCAAGGATGGAATGTTTCCTTTCTGTTCACAGGAGCACATCTGCTACTGTGATTTACAGATTGGCTATGCATTTATCACCTGCAATGGGATTTTTGTCTTTGCTGTGAATTGCCTGCCAAGATGAGTTCCCCTGCCTGGAGCACCACTGCCCTCATGCTAACACAGAACATTCGGGGTTTCCTGACCAACCTTTTGCTACAGATGTTCCTTGAAGCCTTACAAAAAGTGGCATAAACAAATCAGATAGAAGCCATAAGCCTTCAGCCCCTAACTTGGCTGCGTACTGGGAGGAGCTGGCACACATCCACATACCCATGGATTTTCCCGGCCAGAGCTCCACTAGCATGTCCTAGATCCAGGTCCATCTCAGCCTGACTCAGAGCAGTTCCAGAGAACTTTCCCCCACTATATTCCTTGAGTCCACAGCTACGTCCTCATCACTGGCTGCACATCAAACCCTACCTTGTCTTTCACTGAGCACTGACGTGAGTCTTGACCAGTAAGTTAATAAAGATTTCCTTCCCTTTGGTAATTTACCAAAGTTAAACATTCACATGAACATCTATCCACACACTGCCAATGAATTTAGCTTTAAGCCCCACCCAACCTGAAAAATTGGATTCATCTGTCTGTAGAGAAAAAAAGATAAAACAGGAAAAGGAAAGTTATGCTTAATTACAGCATTTATTGTGCACAGACTGCTGTGCTGTATCATATTTGCAAGAAAATCAAGCTGAGTGAAACCACAGAAAACTGGGGTGTACAAAATTGCAGAGCTGCAGTAGGTTAAAAGACACATCTTTGATCACAAAAAAAAGCTTGAACTTCTTTACACGTCTTTGCAAATGAATTTGAAACCTCAGGTACATTTCCAGGAGGCCTGAGCTCTTTGCAGCTTACTACAGCACTATCAAACTTGCAAGTGTTTTCTTTCTATTGGAAAGTCACAACTATCCCAAGGTACACATCTGCCTGTATTACATTACTGTCAGAACAGTAGTTTATATTGGATATAAGCGTTTCAGCATACAGTGCTTGCAAAGGCCACAGGAGAATTTCCTGAGCTTTGCTCTCTGAGGATGTCTGGAACTCCTTAGCAACCTTGCTAACAGACTGAAACCGCAGCTTCGAGGTAGCAGGTGGTGTCTCTGTATACCTGAAATAGCTGCTGGCTGCAGCAAGCACACAGACATCTCCAGCAAATCATTTAGCACAGAGTCATCAAACCTAGCATATAGACAAAAATACGTTAAACTGAGACTGCTGGAGGCAGGAGAAGTAGTCGTAAGCACTGACTCCTGCAGTTGCCTTGTATCACTGTAGAGAGCACATACCTTCAGAGGGTGTTTTCATGACAGTTTGATAATAGGCTTCCCGTAAGCCTGCTTTGGATGTAGGGGCATCAGGAAGGTGTGAAATAACAGAGTGTGAGAGACAGTGATCTAAGTGCTTGAATTGCTCAGCCCATTATAAGCCCTTATCCATGTCAGGCTATGCTGCAGGATATATTATCTACGGCCTTGTGCCTTCCTGGCCCTGCCTCAGCTACAACTCTTTTTTTTTCTCCCACTTATAAACTTAATCAAGTGGAGTTTGCAGTTGTTCTACATGAAACAATTTCAGGACTGGAACGTCACCTAGCTGTGTAACCTTAAACATTTTGCCTATTCCTTTAGCTTTTGAGGCAGGGTTGTATTGAGTCCTGGTGTTTCTCTCATTCTCTGCCATGCAGCTGAGGGAATATAGGTCCCCAGGTCTTTAGAACACACAGCTGACCTTTTATTTTCTGCTACGTGCACTCAATTTCAGATAGCCATGGGTAAGGTCTTGAAATGTTGTTTTCCACCATGCTGAACTAATACGAGGTCTCCATTTTCACACATTTAATAAACTTGAGAGTTAGCTTTCCAGGATTGCATGAAAAACAGAGGTCATTCAGAAGGTTATAACTTTTTCAAGCAAAACAACTGTTGTGACACTTCTGCAAGGAACAAAGGACAAAAATTGATAAACACTGGGCAAATCATTGCAATGCGTGTAAATAAGAAACTCTAAATAAGTAATTTTCCTTTTCAAAAGAGATCTGTATTCGCAATATGAAATTTAAATAGGAGATCCCACAGCAAACAGATGGAGTTGAAACATTTAACCTTGATTAACCCTCATTTAAAACTTAAATTCAGTTACACATTTCTTGCAAGAGGAAAGCATCTCAATTTTACAAGCTACTTGTGCTCACAATTGCTTAGGAGCTGTGCATCTTCTCTTTCCACCCAATGACATATTTTCACCTCGTTTACTGAAACGGTATCGGTAACTCCACCTTTCATTTAAGGGCCACTACCTGCAGGCATCTCTCCAACTTCCTCCCGTCAGTAATTAGCTCTGTGGTTCCAATAGCCTGATATCACTCTACCTACTGTGTTTTAAACCTCAATGTATCCACTATTTAAGTTATATGATACTTAGCATCTCCGCTCTTGTCCACCCGCCAATAACCACAATAGCCACGCTCACACACCATTCCCCATTTTTGCTCGCTCGCACCTCAGAAGATCCCTGTCGTGGGGCCCTGCTGGCTATTCCCTTGGCCCACCCACCGCCTGTCTCCTCGGTCACTCGGCCACCACCACGGGCTGCTCCTCAGGACCTTCCCACACAAGGTCAGCCACACTGGTGTCACTGGGAAGTTGTTCTGGACTGCCAACTTTGCTGAAGTGTCCGTGCCACAGAGGCCACCGCACCACTGCCAGCGCTGCTCGCTGCCTGCCTGCTGACGGACGGCCTCGGGCTGAGCCTAGGAACCCTCGGCTACCCCTGGTTTCCCAAGGGAAGGCGTTTTATCACCCCTAACATCTCACCTCAAGTCTGGATCTGGATCTGAAAGCGACGAGCTCACCTCACACGCAACCCTTGGGCACACTGACTCCTAAAAACAAGCAGCAATTTCCCGATTATTCCTCAACATCAATGCTCTAGTATGTATTCCCCTTTAAACAACAACGCATTTAAAAACTGCCACCCCACTCAGCGTTACTTTACCGAGCTCAGCAAATTAAACTTTGTAACCCCACGGACTCCCAGGTGGGGCACGGCGTATTTCAGTTGCAGCGTTACAGCACAGCAGCGGGCGGCCCCAGCGGGCGGGCGGGAGCGCTGCCCCGGCTCAGCCCACCGGTTGCAGAGCCCGGTCCGCCATACCGCTTTCCTGGGAGCCTATCCCCGCACAGCGAGCCGACCCAGGCAAGCAGCAGCAGCAGCACCTCACTCAGCTCAGCCGCCTCCGCGCCCTCCCGGGCCCCTTCTCCCCACCGACCAGACCAGACCAGCCCCGCCGCGCGGCGGCTCCCGGCTGCCCCATACCTACCTGGGCGCAACCGGCCGGTGCCCTGGGGAGAGGGAGCCGCTTTCCCCCGTCGGCCCGGCGCGGCCGCGGGCAGCCGGCTTTGTTACTACTCGGAGGATCGGCGCCGTCGCTATAGAAACTGGCTGCGCCTCGGAGCGGCGGCGGCGAGTGGCGGGCGGGGGTGCGGGGCGAGGCGAGGCGAGGCGAAGAGGGGAGGGAGCCGTTCATTCAGGAATATCCCGGCCGCCACCGCCGCGCTGCAGCCGGCCCCCGGCGCCGCCCTCTCTGCCCGGCCTCACCTCAGCGTGGTCCGGCGCCCCGCACCCGCGCCGCCCGACCCTAAGGTGTACGCTTTCCCCACCCTCTCGGCCGCCCCAGGGTAGCGAGGACATCGGGTGGCGGGTGTCCGCCCCGCGAAATGGCGGTACTTAACCTGAGCTCCTGCCCCGTTCGGTCTGGAGCCTCTCGAACTTCTTTACGTTTCATCTTGTAAAAGTGATTTTGCTCTGTGGCCTTTGGTGAGGAGCTGCTCTCGGGCTGAAGCTTGCTGCTGGGACCATTAAGATGAGCTCTCCGAAGTGCGAATCGAGGGTGCAGAGGGGTTTTTGTTTGCTCGTTTCATCTGATGCAGCAGGGCCTGAGGGGCGAGGAGTCATAGAATCGTTTGAGTTGGAAGGGACATTTAAAGGCCATCTAGTCCAACTCCTCTGCAGTGACCAGGGACACCTACAGCTAGATCAGGTTGCTCAGAGCCTGCTCCAGCCTGACCTTGAGTGTCTCCAGGGACGGGGCGTCCATCACCTCCCTGGCCAACCTGTTCCAGTGCCTCACCACCCTTACTGCAAAAACTTTTTCCTTATATCCAGTCTAGATCTCCCCTCTTTTAGTTTGAAACCATTTCCCCTTATTCAGCAACAAAGGAAGATCAGGGCCTGCTGTTCTGGATGCCGTGCAGGCAGCTGGCAGGAAGGGAAATACAGCTGGTAGAAAGGGTGATGGTGGATGAAAGAATGAAGAGAGAGGAGAACAATGAATCAGGTTAAAGTGTTCACCTACCTGGCCATCAGTGCTTGGAAATGACAAGCTTGGCAGTGTCTGTGGCTGTCCTTCTGGCAGAGATCTTATGTTTCCCCACAGCCAAGTGGATGGGAAGTGCCATCAGGCCATGACACTTTGTGTTTCAGTCTCCCTTGCATTACCCTGAGAATGGCATGCTTTCCCACAGTAACAGCCAGCTGTATGTCAGACACTCACCTGCACGTCCTTCTTGCTTTGCATGACAAGAAAAAGCTGAGTCAATTCCTCTTCCTCCAGTCATCTTTCTTTCTTCATCCACCAAGGGCTCAGTGGTATCAGTTTGTTTAATCTATTTTCATGTAATTTCTCTCCCTGAAACGTTCTCATTCCCTCAATAACAGTGAATTAGATACAACATCACTCAAAGTGCAAGACAAGTATCTTCTTTTCCATGGTTTATATAAATGAAATTGGTCTTCCAAGTTTGCCAAACAGAAGAAACCCAACAAGCAAGATGCAGCTTAGAGGCTGCATTATCCATCTCAGCTCCTGCTTCTGCTAAGCTACAGGGGATGACTATTAAGTATCAGCACTGCAAGTCACTGTGAGCTGATGAATCTGTGCCAAGAGCTGCTGGCACTCTGCAGAAAATACTCTTTAGGAAGAGTTTGCCAAAGACAAGAAAGGCTGCCCCCCAGGAACTCTTCACAAAGCAGTGCAGCTCACAGCAGAACTGCTGGCAGATCCTATCACAGCCAAACACAATGACAGCGCAAGGGAGGGAGATGGAAGGTTGGATATGGAAGACGGGTCACCGCATATTTATCTGTCTTATTTGCATGCTAAGTACTAATTCTAGAGTTAAAAAAATGTGAGTCCAGCCAGAGCTTAGCGCAATTGAGTGGAATATTTTACCTTAGCAAATTCACTTGCTCTGAGGTGGAAGGAGTAGCACTAGAGAAGTGAATGATCTGCCATGTGCCAGCTCCTGTAGTAAAAGAGACATTCTTTTCCTCTTTCCTGTACATAAAAGAATATTTTCATCCTTTTAATCGCATGGAGGAACAATATTGTTATTTAATTTTGTTCTTTAAAAAGCCTGGAAGCTGGAAAGCAATCGATGTTCTAACACCTTCTGCTCTAAGATCCAAGGGCACTAGTTAACTCAACATGTGTTTTGAGAAGAGTTTGGTGACACCAAGGTTGCTGCAGGAAATGATCATTGTTTTGACAGCAAGAAACAATGCCATTGGTAGGATGCCTCATTTTTCTTATGAAAGCTTTTCATAGCAGTTTCTCCCAGGTGTAAGCCCAGAAAAATTGTTGATAGACTTATTTGTTCTCTAGTCTCTCTGAAACAAAGCACTCAAGTACTGTTATTATTTTGCATGTTTCTGGGGCTTTTAATCTTTGATGCAACTTTACACGCACACTTCTAAATGTATTTCCCTCTCTGGGCTGAAGGTAAATAATAATATTTCCAGAAGGTGCAATTGAGACAGCTGGGTAATATTTAAAAGATTTGCAGACAGGCACAATCAGGTGCATCTTAATATTGTGCAGATATAGATTACTTTTCACATCAAGGTCATGATGATATTTTGCTGAAAGAGATCAGATGTTTCTATAGATCGATATCATCTGTGTCTTGAGGACAGATCCTTTGCCAGTTTACCATTCGAATTCTTGTTTGTTTTTTTTAAAACTCTACTTGAAATGTATTTAATTTTACCTAGCTTAATGTCATTTAAAGCATAACCGTTCAAATACATTTAAAAGTAGGGCACTAACTGCAAATAGGCCAGTTTGATCCTGAGACTGATTGATGGTATTTCTATAGCCATTGTGGGGGCAATGAAACATAAAAAATAGTAAATTCTTGCATTTCAGTAATTAATCACTATTGTATTCTTGTAGAATAATCAGCGTCACATTTTGTAACGTGTTTGCACTAAGCTGTCCTGCATCTGTGTTTTGACATTTTGTCCCCAGTTCTCCCAGTTTGGGTTAAGAACAATACTTTTAATTCAACAACTGGAATGCCTTCTGGCAAAACTATTTAGGGAATGTATACTTCCTTGGGGGAGGGTGGGAAAAAAAAGAACATTTGAAAAAATTAAAAAGCGTGCTGATGTGACCATTGCCAGCTTCTGACTCAGCAGTGACATGTGCGTCTTTCTCAGTGTGGAAGATTTTTTCCAGTAACACCGTGTACCGAAGGAGTTCATTGTGGAACACTGAACAAGTGTTAACATTCACATGGAGCAGAAGAACAGCTTTTGATGGTGCCCCCTCTCTCTTGCCTCTTGTCCTCACTCGGAACACCATTCATCCCACCAAACACTTACTCCATTGGACTGTTTGTTCCCTGTAAGCAGAGCAAAGTATCCTTAGCACACCACTAGAACATTAAAGGAAGGATTCTTCAGTCAAAATGAAATATATACTTAAGGCACTATTGACAATTAATAAATAAATAAATAAAAAGAGGGAGAGAGGCAAGATGTGGTAAAATTGAAATACCAGTATTTGATACTAATATTAATTACTATTATCAGTATTATTATTAGGATTGTAGTGATAATTGAAGGAAGTAATAAAACGTGAGTATGCTAAGGTAGGAGATGAACCCCTAGGCTCCAGCTTTCTTAAGGAAAAATTTCCCTTTCACGGAGCTATCGCGCAGTTTTTGACCGCAATTAAGGAAAGACAGCCTTAAGGAAACAAGGTATGTGTAAATGTCTTCAGACTTTCAGCTGATTCCTTAACAAAATAATTATCAGATGTTTATAAAGTCAACTTGTGGTGGGAGAGAAGGTACTGCTGAGCATTCAAAACTGTTGAAAAGCAAATATTACTGCTATCTGGTTGACTTTCAACGTGACTAGGCTCAGTCTGCCCTTCACTGTGTATTGCCATGCTGAGAGACCCGAGCTACTGTAAACAAGGCAGCCAAGTCACCTGCTGAGAGACAGGCAATAGATGAGTTGAAGCGCAGTGCTGTAAGTTACAGACATGCTTGGCAGTGTTTGCACTCGCTGTGGGGGACAGCACAGATATATCCCAAGGGTATACACACGCAGGCTTCCTCTGACAACCTGGCATCTCTAGGAAACATGTGAGTTAAAAGAGTATGTTAAAAATCTCACTGATCTGGAAAGGGGTAAAAGGATGTGACAGCATACAGAACGCACGCCATTATTTGATTTTGCTTGCTGAAAAAGAGCCTCGGAGATGGTGAACAGAGACTTAACCTAAGGAGCTCAATAAACACAACAGAGACTAAAGGGATTCATGCTAGGAAAACTTAAATCTGGATGGAATATTCTGTGTTATTCACACAACCTACTGGGATCTGAATTGAGTGCAACTGCTCGGAAAATCCTGGTGTTATTGTGGAAAGCTCAATGGACAGCAGTGTTTAGAAAGTGAGTAAAATGTTAGTGGGAAAGAAAGATAGGACTGGAAATGTTATAATTCCCACAGTTCAGTTATCGGCTACATCTTGAATACTTTGTTCAGTTCTGGGAACTGGGCTGCAAAACATACAAACAACTGGACTACAAAAGATACAGCAAATAGTGAAAGTATCTCGAGAGATGTATTGGAAATTACTAGAGGCTGAGTGAGAAAATTTTCTGAATTTGAAACTGAATTCAGTTCATGAAACTTATAAGATTAAACCTGTTTAGGGATGGGTAAGAGAGGACATGATAGAGCTTTATGAAAAATAATGGCTGGGAGAAGATAAACCCACATTTCTAGACACTTTTTATACATATAATTTAAGATCAAGTGTTCATTCAGTGGAATTAAAATGACACAAACTTTAAAGTGGTGAAAGGAAATATTAGCTATTGAAGTGGAAGCATTTAGTTACTTGAGATAGAATTTAAAGAAAGGATTTGATTATATAAAATGTGTAAAGCAATAGAAACCTTCCCATTTCAATTCAGAAGCCTGGAATTAAGCAGGCAGTAAAAGGAGGGACAGGGAAAGGAAGATTAAGAGAAACTTCTCTTGGGCAAATTACTGAATTTCCTGAGAATTCATCTGACTGGTCGTCATTAGTGCGAGGATATGCAGCAATATAAGATAAAGCTTTCATCTGATATGCAGATGACTTTCTCGTCCAGGAAGGATTAGCATTCCCTTCAGCCACAGGCGCACATTTGTGCCTGTGTGTGTATCCTCTCTCACCAGCTGAACAGCACTGGAAGTTTCTCTTTCCACGGATCACCAAAGGGCTGCACTACTGGGAAAAGGCAAAGCCTGCATTTTAAGCTCATTTGCAAATCTGGCTTCTGGGGACTGAGATATCTAAAGACACATCCAGCTGACAGATATGGTCCTGTAGTTGGTCCAGGCTCTCAGCAATGCTGCCAAGCACCAGCTGATTCCAGTCTGAGAACCATTCAAATACAGTACCGTGCCAGAGCTAGTGACCTGCTATGTGGTTCATACTTAACCCACCTCAGAGCTGGGGTAAATTGCATATCTGACCATTAGTATTTCCTCAAACAGATGCAAACTTAATTGTTGAAAACCAGCAGAAGCTAGCTACTTTGAAAACAGAATATTTTCCTATTATTTTCCTATGTTCCAATCCCCAGTCAATGAGTCACTTTCAAAATTTTCATCTTAGATTTTGCAGTCATTAGTCCTATGGAACCCCTAAGTCTTACTGGAGGCATTAGGAGATTCTTTTTTGCCATAATAAATTAGATGAACCCATTTTAGATATGCATTTTTCATATGATGGGAGTTTAGTAGATCAACACACCGACTTCCCAGCAAAAAAATCAGGGAAAGATGATAGTGCGAGGAGACCACACGTATCCCAATATTTTCAGACAGCTGAATACCTCTTATACCTCACACAGACATAGATTACCTTGAGTAATGCTTAAATTTGATGGTGAATTAATGATGCCAATTCTGCAGAGCCTAACTACACCTGATACGCTCATATTTATAAGCTACATCACCCAAATAAGTCCTCATACTGAAGCCACCTTCTTAGTACACAGGAGTTGTTTTTTTTTTCCATGCTATTTGTGTAATAAGCCAGTCTGAGATTGTTCAAATAGATTGACCAACCTGTACTGCTCTAGATTCAAAATGTGCCCATCTTTTCTTGATTTGCATTAAAAAAACCTAAAAAGCAACAAAACAGACAGACTAAAATCCAATTAATGGCTCACAGCTGGAGTCTGTGCAGTAACTTGATACCAGCAATGGCCATTTCCCTTTGCATTTGCCATCCACATCATGAAAGATGATGTCTTACTAAAACAACTGCAGAAAACGGTAGCAATTGCATTTCAGTAGTCATTTGCCATCAACACTACAGAATGTTTTGTTCTGATTTTTACTGAACTAGAATGAGTGTCCATATAAATGTTCATTATGAGACACTATGCCCTTCCACACCCCAATAAAAGTGAGGAAAAAATACCCGTCTAAAGGGAGCTTAGCTTTCCCTGGGTTGTGATTCTATATCAGTGGCATGAAATTTGCAGATTTTGCACTGTGAGCTAGCATCTCAGTTTTCTTTAGTTATGCTAGTTATGAGAGGAAGAACGTATTCTGTTATACAGAGGAGTTGGCAGGATAGTGTTCATTACACTATAACAGAGTAACATGAACCCCGACCGCTTATGACCTGCCTTAAGCATGGTTTGCAGCATTTTAAGGTTTGAAAAAGCAAAATGAAGAAAACCAAACACTGCACCTTTGGGGTTTAAAAGATTAAACTCGTGAAACCAAACAAAGGTGCTTTAGCTTTTCCTGTCAGCTTCCTCTTTACTTTGAATTCATTCTTTTCTTGTTCATTTGTTAACTGCACATCGAGGAGTTAATGATGTATACCTGCAGTGAGAAAGCTGCTGCGGGCAGAATAATGTTAAGTAAGTATTCCCGCATCACTAAGATTTGTAAGCCCCAGTGATTTGTCATTAATTTCTACTTTTCTTAAACTGGTTTTGCAGTATAATACATTCAACTCATGTTAAATATTGCTTGCCTTGTGAAAAAAAATCCTTATGGTAACTGGAGAGCAAAAGTGAAAAACGAAGACAAAATTTTTGAAGGCAGGCTGCAATTCCATTATTTGAAGTGAATTTTAAGACAGTGGAAGAGCTTCAGAAAGTTAGGCTTTGGTTAGGAAAATGTACATTTTTGTAGTACTGTTTGTCTATGAAAGAACACTCATTTATTTTGGAGTCTTCTTTTGCTTTACTTTTTTCATTTCAAGGTTGACTTGATAAGCAAAAAGAGTGATTTTATTTTTCCTTTTTTTTTTAGCTTTTACATAATCAATATAAGTCTACTAAGGTTGTTTTTGGTATTTTCTCTCCTGTTCCTCTTCTACAGCTTGTGGAGAGAGTACCCTATAGATCGACTGTTAGATTTAGAGAGGGTTTCTGCTTCTACTGATCTACTGATAACTAGAGTTGTATTTAGAATTGCAAATCACACTGGAAACTTGTAGTGTCAAAAGAAATATAGAGTACCTATTTGAAAGAAAACAATGTGCAAACAGACAAACACTTCTTTCTGGAGTTTGTGCCATTCCCCTCACCAGGGGCTATTGTATTCCATGACAGTGTTGCTCTACCAAATAAAATTTGGGAAAATCTGGTAGAACAGCAGGAGCTCCCAGAAATGTGAAAACTACTTTGCTGAACAAAATTGCTTTTGAAAGGGATAGTTTGAATATAAACAGAGAACAGAGTGGCTTCCTTTTGGTGTGTTGAAAAACTAAACTCTACATGCAAGGGGCACGTAGATATTTGGTTTTGTTTTGAATGTTTTATTGTTTCACTTGTTGATTATCTGGAACTCCTGGAACTGCAGAGAATGACATTTCATATTGTACCAAAACAGTGGCAAACTGTTCCATGGCAAACAGGAGGCAGCTTCATCTAGAAAATAATGTGTCTTAATCTGTACTGAGTGATTTCTGATTATTTGAGAATAAAAAAATACAAATAACAGAATGTGGTAAATGCTATTCATATAACATGATGCCTGATCTTAAAACATAACTTGGCATTCAACATGTCACTTATGGTCTTGGTGTTTGAATGTCTGCTTGGAAAATCAAGGCTATTTTTAACAACTTTATAGCACCTTTGGCTTAGGTGTGATGGGGTAGCTTTTGCTTACTTGACGTATTCAAAAGTTTCAGGGAACATTGTCATTATCAGTAGGAAAAGCTCATTGATATAGATGAAAGCTAGGATGGAGGGACTTCTGAAGGGTAAAGGGTGGTGGTACAGACCCTGTGGATTTTTATACTGAAGAGTTAAAGAATACATGATCTAGCAGCTGTCAGTCCCCACAGCTTCAATTCTCACTGCATGAACTCACATTGATTTTGCCTGTGTCAATGCTGGATAGAACCGTGGTAAGCTGCTAGCATAAGTCCTGCCCAGCAGTATCTGGAAACCTTTTGGCTCTCAGCAGGCAACACATTTCCCCATATTTGCAGCAGGGACAGCTAGGATTTTCAATGCACTTGTTAATCCCCGTGGATCAAAGTACAATTTGATGGCAGAAAAACACCTAAGTCTCAATGCTTGAAAGAGAGGTAGGAATAATATTTAGGAGGAGGGACAACATTAAAAGGGGTCATACAAAGTTTCTGGCATGGAGGTAATGTATGTATTTCGTGTGAAGTTCTGCAGTGCCACATTTTGCACTTGAGGATTACTGTGGATTAGTGCAAGATGGGTGTTGTGATAGTTGTACCTAATGATAACTTATCAAAAGCTTTCTCAAGCAAGATGAGATGCATCTCAGGGCCTGTCCAAAATGAGTCTTCAGTGCTGTTGGACTCAGTGCTTCAGCACTTAACAAGCCTCAGCTCTTGGGGTGGTCTCTGTGCCTCCAAGTAACAGTCCTAGGACCTTGATACAAGGTATGGATGGCTCAGAATACAACTGAAAATACCCACTATAATTAGCAGGGTTGTCTTTACACAAGTAGGTATTTTTAACACAAGAAAACTTGGAAAAAAACAACCAACCCCAAACCACTATATCATGATATGCATTCGGACAGTATGCCATAGATATAAACAGATTTTACAACTGTGTTTCCGTCACATTACTGCCTGGTTGAAAGAAAGAAAAACTAATACCAATAAGCATTAGGCAAAGGAGCTCAACATTGATAGCGTCAGAGAATTCTATTTCTCCTTTTTAAAGCACTCTCATTTCAGATGGGTTTAAATATTCCTAGCTGTTGCTTAAATACTAAGTATTATGAGATTAATAGTGTGATATTTGCCCAAATGACAAAAAAAGAAATAGAAGATTTGATTACATCTCTATTATCATCTATTATAGAGAAAACAGTACTTATCTGTTATAAATGTAAAATGTCACACCTGCTAAGTATTTATGCAGATGATTGATTTTCCAAAGACTATGAAGTCACTGGATGGATTTAACAAAATGAACCTCCATTTAAGTGAAGATTTTAAAACAAAGTAGGAATGAATCCCAACTCATTTATATGTATTTATTTAAAATACCGATCTACCAGGTTTATGGGGAGTTATAAGATACTGGTTTAGAATCCTGTAAATCTGGAAAGCTGATTCAGATTCATTTATAGGATAATTCCGTGCTTCAATAAGAAAGGAAGAAAATGCCTCTAGGTGATGCACTTTTAAAGTTGTACTCTCTGAAAGCAGCTTAGAGGTTTGAAATACTCGGAATAGCCCCAGAGGAGATTAATTGACAACATGCAGGTGAATGGGTCAATGATACAAAGCTCTTTTAATCACACTTTATCACTGTGGGAGAGAAGTTTATCATACCCTGTAGATCCCACCAGACATTTTGGCCTTACTACAAACATGACGTTATCAAGCTTGAAAGATTTTCTGTGGTCATTATCAGTATATATTATGATTACATTCACAATTCTTTGCTGCAATGTGTAATCAAAACTATTATTTTCCTTCTCTGCTTTCTCCCTGTGCCCATGAACACACCAGTAACAGATTTAAATATTTTAAGGGTCGGTGGAGTTAATAGTTAAGCTGACTTTTGAGGAAAATGCCGGAACACTGCAGTTTATCATACTTAAACGTTTAGCGTGTGTTTGCTTATCTGCTGGTAAGCCCAGGAAGATGGATACACAGTGAAGAGGGGAGGAAACAGAGCATTACGAATCTCTTGGCAGATAGTGCAGTGTTTTACACAGAGGATGTGGCAAGCATTTCTGTAGGTATGTGTATGGCTGTTTTTTGACAAGGTGATGAAGTGGCATTTCAAGAGCATCTCTGGTGAGTGCTACAGATCTGCAGTTGTATATACCCATCTGTGCACTTTCACAGACATCATTACAAATCAGGATTATCCATGCACTTCCTGAGATTGCCCATCCAAGCAGGATAACCAAAAGAGAGAGTAGTTTGCTAAATTTCTTCTGTACACCTGCAGTATTATGCCTACAAAATGAAACATGCAGCATGTTTTTCAAAATACGTTTTGAAAACCATGTCCCCTATTACAATGAAAACTGACAGAATCTGGAAATGTTTCTAGCCATGTGCAGCTGGTGCAATCAGCTGGAAAATCTTCTAGAAGCATTGCCGAAAATGCTGTCCTTTCTGCCTCTACGTAAGCAGCATTAAGTCTTTGACTAACCTCTGGGAAAGGTACACAGAGTGCTGTTGCCACCTAGAGTCCGTTCACCAAAATAGAAATTCTGCGTGGCTTTTTTCCCCCCCTCCACTTAAAGAAAAAAGAATCTTCCAACATACTCAGACGGTTCCCATCCTGTCCCTTAGAGTCAGTTTTTCCACTAGAAAAAAGCATAGATGGGTTTCTAAGAAGGTAACTACCTCCAAGTGAATTCCTGGAGAGAGCAAGGCAGCGCATAACCTTGGTTTCTTCAGGTCTGCGAGTGGATCACTCGCCCCTATCAGTGGTTTTGACCATTTTTTTGCTGTTGGAAGCAAACCTCTGTCCTTCGCAAGGTAACCAACTCACTCAGGAGTGGCAAGTGTGTGTGCAGCATAGTGCCAAGGCTTGCTTGTGACTGCTGGGCATTTTGCTGGTGGGTAAAGCTGAACCTAAGGCCATGCCAAAAGTGAGCAAATGCAGCTGAAACATGAACACGTCTGGCGTTGCCCTGTGCTGAAATGGACTATTGGGAGCTTTGTCCCTCCCTGTGTGCTCCTGCCAGAATTCCACCCCTTCAGCCCTCCACCCCATCTCCCTTTTCCATCTTTGAAATACATGATCCACATATTGTTGCATTTGGTCCCACAGAGATTGTGGTGAACTACAGACAGAGACTGTGATGCTCTCTACAAGTACCTGAAAGAAGGCTGTGGAGAGGCAAGGGACAGTCTCTTCTTCCATGTAACTAGCAATAGGACAAGAGGGAATGGTCTCAAGTTGCGCCAGGGGAGGTTCAAGTTGAATATTAGGAAGAATTTCTTCTCTGAAAAGAGTGGTCAGGCACTGGAATGGGCTGCCCAGGGAGGTTGTTGAGTCACCATCCCTGGAGGTTGGTATCCCTGGAGGATACATTTAGATGTTGTACTGAGGAACTTGGCTTAGTGGGGAAATATTGGTGGTAGGTGGATGGTTGGATTGGATGATCTTGGAGGTCTTTCCCAGCCTTGTTGATTCTATGATACAGACAGCACTAGGAAGGCTGGCCACTGTGTTAACTCATGTGAAAATGATAGCTGGTGGAAGATAAAATGCCAGTGAAGTCTCAAAAATCAGTGCAAATTCACAACCTTTCTTTTCTGTAGGTGCTGTATTCACTTCCACACTGGGCAATAAGTTGAAATAAAACCAGTTTGTCCACTTCTATATTTTTTCACATTTTATGAAGTAATTGGAAAACAACAGCAGAACAAAATTTAGACTGATATCCCAACACTGTTCTCACTGCTCTCTCTCACATCATTTGTTAATAAAAACTGAGAAATGATTTATACTCAAAAATCATCTTGGGGAATTCTAGAGCAACCATAACTGCTGAGGTCTTCAGAAAAGAAAGTCAGAAATGCAAAATAAAAAAATCTCTGTGATATTCATTTTGAAGAGTAGAAAGGCAGAAAATAAGAGAGAATAAAAGGAGATTAGAGATACTTGGGCCCTTTTTACTGACTGCCTGGCCCCTCTCTCTTCTCCTATCACTATCAGATAAAGAGCCCCAAACACGAACTTTTGTAATCTGTAACTGCTCAACCAGACATTTTGCAAAGATGACTTACTTGTTTCAAAACTTTAGAAAGGCAAAATATCTGGACAAGTAGGTAGAGAGGGTGAAGTGGTGGTTGAAAAAGTTAGGAGGTCATCTCAGGAGAAAATTAGATCTTCCAGATGCATCAGAAATACATTACAGATCTGTATTTAGAAACCGTACATGAAAGAAGAAAACCAAGGGCTTCTGAAAAATATCAGCTCCATCAATTTCTTCAGGCTGAATATGCTTTTCAGAGTGCATTTAGAATTCTGGTAGAATAGATTTCCCTCTAGGACCTCTTGTTTTTGGCATTCATCCTTCAGAGCCATCAAGAATAATTTATAATCTAAACATTCTGCTTTGACTGTAAGTAGGAAATGTCTCAATCTGCATGGCACACGTAGCTTGGTACTGAAATTATTGTGGTATTTTAAAATTCGTAGAACTCTTCTTTTTTATTTTTTTGCCTAGGGAAGCTGCCATTTTGGGTGGCCACTTTAGATAGCGGGGAGACAAATGCAATGCCTTCTCCTGAGAACACAGGCAGCCAGGATTCTCATTAATTGTTATGCCCCAACCTTCATTTAAAAAAATCACTCGTACTAACCAGGTAATGGTTGCTCTGTCTTTGGATGAGTGGCAATGAAAAGCTCTTCCAGAAAAAATGTACTGTCTTATTTTCTTTCATCCCTCAGAAAAACTGCCCAAGCCCTTCCTGAAGATGAGCAAACTAGATTTTTAGCTTAAGATACAGTTTACAGTTTAGAATAATCTCTAAGTAAAAATCACCAACAAATGACACATCCACTGCTTGTTTGGGCGGCTTTGACATTTTAAGCGCTCATGCAACATTGATTTCTCTTCTGCTTTTGAAATACGTAGACTAAATTGTAATACCCAGATGGATTCAGAGGCTGAGGAAGGAACACAATGAGCTTTTCAGTAATTCCTCCAAGACATACGTGCTGACAGATCACTGTTTTTATTTCACCAACCTGTTTTTACTACACTGCTTAGGGTGAGCATGGAACATTTTGAAGAGATGATTTACCCTGACATAATTGGCACAATTCTCTGGGTTAACAAAGCCTTCCATGGAATAAATGGAGCACTTGTCCTGGGCACGAACACCATCATTTTAAAATCCAGTGGCAATGAGATTAATCAAATGAGGTGTTTTTCAATAAGAGTACGGTGACCCAAAGACATGGCAAAGCCATTTCAGACTTTAATTGGACAGAAGCTCAAGTCTTGAGAGAAATAGGATTCTCAGAAGGGCAGAACTGCAGGCATGACTGGTACTGGAAACCACTCAACTTGTAAACCTGCAGTGAAAGCTGCCAGACCAATTTATTGGAAGACTTGGAATTTTCTAAATTAAATAGTACTGTAGGTAGAAAAACAGATGTTATCCTTTGCAGGCCACCAAAGAAAAAAAAAAAAGAAAAAAAGCCCCAAACATATATTTCAGTAGTTTGTAAAACTTTACATAAAAATAAATAAAATGTTGTTGTTGTTGTTGTTGTTTTTTACAGTCTTCTTCATAAGCCTTCATTACCAAAACTGAAAAACCGCAGAGCAGCTTGTAGCTGGCTTGCATGCTGAGAAAGCTTAACCTTTGGCTCAGGTGTGTGCTCTCTAGAGTATGTTTAATCTGCCTCATGAAAAACACACACACAGCAGCATCTGTTCCTTTTCAAAAACAAGTACAAGTTCAAATCAATATCAAATGTAGATGTTATTGTGTTTTAAGCAGTCCTAAGGAACATTTATTCACAAAACTTCGTATCTAAAGCTTGAACTTCTCTGAGAATCAGATACCACATAAAAGCAGTACTAGTTTTTAGCAAATGAGAAGTTCGGCATCAGTAAAAGTAGAAACCTCTGTTCCTTCAAGTCTCAAGGTACAAGAAGGGAAAAGCTAATATGGGAAGCAGGGAGGTTGGGGGGGGGTAATTTAAAAAAATGTAGGGGAAGGAAGATGATTGCTGCAGCTTTGAAATATCTGCATTCAAATGTGTGAAGCCAAACTTTTTTCTCTGAAAAAATACTTATGCAAGCTCTCCTGCTGAGTCCTGGCCCTGCAATCACTCCTACCCAGGGAAGGCCATCAAAGCATGAAGTCTAAGCAATGGAGCAATGCCACTTCTTTCTGAGCTCCTTTATCTCTCAAGCTGTTATAGAGGCAGACTTGTGGAGAACTGCAATATAATTCTCAACCTAGTAACTGTATGCTGGTTGTTTACACAATTTAAAAATCTATGTTGCTGTAAGATGATTGCTTTCCTAATGCACTAATGCTTTGCCTTTCTCTGTAAACATCTGTACAACCATTTACCTGCTCCTAATTACTTTTGAATCCATTGGGCAATTCCAGGTAGCATTAATAAAGGAAGAAAAGTTTTAAAAATATTTAATTTCTACCAGTTTTGTAGGAATAAGTGGCCAAGGAGAGGAAAAATAATGCAATAATTCTCCCCGTGGAAGGAAAGATGTAGAAGCTTACCCTTTATTAAATAGTTGATTATCTAACTAAGCAGGAGCCATTAGTCATGACTCTCATGGGACCACTTGCTGTTTAGTAGCAGCTCATCCTACCACACGCTGGGGAAGATGTAATCAGAACTAAAGCAAATCTCCAGAAGCAGAGCTGGCACCAAGTGCAGAGTTGGCATCATTTTGTCTTCTTAGTGGGAATTTGCACTCAGCAAGGAAACAATCGTGAGTTTTGCTGAGAATGGATTCAGCTTTGTTTTGATACTCACCTGTTTGCTGGAGCAGGTTTTTCTCGATAATTCCTTAACGCAAGCAGAGATGATGGAGAGTGCCAACCTTGATCAACACCATTGTCATGTTCCTGAGAGCATCACCAGCAACAGTGTCCCTGCCTACTCCTATGGGCTCCCCCAAACCTACCCATGGCCCTGGGCCCAGTTTTAGCCCCTGGGGCTGGCAGCCCCTGCACCAGCAATATCACAGCAGGGCAGACCTCCAAGCTCTGCCCTTGGCCACTAGCTGAGACCGTATCTGGCGCATCTCTGTCCTCAGGGAGGTGCCAGGGGCTAGGGCTGTCCTAGTACCTCAGGCCTTCGCTTCTGACTGAGATGGTGGGATAGGCCCTGCCCTGCTGGGCTTGGGATTGCTGTCAAATTTTGAAGGAGCTGCTGGTCCTTGCTGCACCCTGGAAGCCATGCTGTAAAACTACCAGTACTCTTCTCCAATGTATCAGTGGGTTACATGTTGCCTGGGCTACTCACCATATAGATGAATAACAACAGAACCAAAAAACAAACTTACGGGCCTTTTCCAAATCTTCTCCAGTACCTTCTGCAAGCTAGAGTGACAGATGAGCTTGTGACTAGTAAAGGAAAGGAGGTCTAAATACAAGTAAATTGGCTAAAATAGTGTCCAGACTCTTCTAGTGCTCTCTTGGCAACTCTTGGCACCTGTTTGCTTAGGGTGTGATGGCTCAAGAGGTTCAGGACCTCATCAGCTAGTGACCGATTGCACTAAATCTGATAGGGATAAAAACAAGAACCCTTGGTCACACAGTCCTCTTCCTAGTGAACTGAATAAGCTACAGTCATCAGCTTATGTCAGTATATCAGTCTGGTGCCTACAGTGTGGGCACGTCTCCATTTCTGATGAGACAGCATTGAGGCAGTAATCTGTGGCACTGGGTGAGCAACTTGGACCAGTAGCATCATAAAATGCCCTCAGCATAAACCCCCAGAGCTTAAGCGTTAGGGCTGTCAGGACATGGGTTATTTTACTATCTTCACATATTTGTCTCTACTTCCTCTCCCAAAAGACCACAAAATTGTCTCTACCCACTCTGCTGTCTTGTTCCATTACACTTAGCTGAGCCCGTATTTGTCACATCTCTAGCAAAAACTTTCTATTTTTCATTTCTCCATTTCTCACTGCTCATCCTCTCACCACACGTCACCTGTTTCCTTAGCCTCCCCCTCACAAAACAGTGCTTCCCCTTTCCATCTCTTATACGCATCAGCATGGTTACTTATAATTTTGCTGACAACAGCAACAGCAACAGAGACTTAGGCTCAAGGAATGAGAGAGGCTATGTGATTCAAGCTCTGGGAGAGCCCTGTATCCTCCTGTCTTGGGTGAAGGGGTTTCCAGGGACCTCATGGGAATGCAGATGAGCATGCTCCCTTGCTTAATTTTCCTGGTTCTTCTGTCCCAGGCAGCTACAACATCTGGCACCTACTCATCTGGTGGTTCACTGTCCTTGTGGGATGTTGCCGTTCTGCTGTTGTCATCTCCATCTTGCTGTCTGCCATAAGCATGGAGCTCTCAGGCCTCAGGCAGAAGATCTTTGACGTAAAAACTAAAGGTGAATAATTGACTGTTAGCGACTGTTAGCGACTAAAGGTAATTGACTGTTAGCGCAGACAAGAAGTGTAAGCAAAAAGACTAAACATATTTTAATCCCTTACAGTCCTACAGCATAAGGTCTTGTGTTTTCAGGTTCTAATTTCTGTCTCCTGTGGAATGTCTCTGTTCAAAGCAAAGTTGAACAGAGACATCAGTAAAATGTCCTTCCAATCTAACAAAAGGAAGATCCAAAGCATATGTGAGGGCAAAGCTAATGTAGCACTACGTATTTACAGATGGCCATTTATTTCAACATCTCTTATACTGTGGTTTTGGTTCTTATTTTTTCCTCTTTGGCCGTGAGTGAAAAGGTGCAAGAGACAATCCAAGAAATCACTGTACAGTCACAGGTGGTCCAAACAAGTGGTGCTGGGAAGTGCCCAGAGCTTGGTGATGTGAAAGCAGTTCTGCTAGAGGAGAGGTGGGTTATGATTAGGAAGGGTCTCATGGGCTCTATTCATAGCTCCTGGCACAGATGACTCAAAAAAGAGTGGTATCAATACCTAAAACAAGGAGACAGGCAGACTAAAGCACCAGATGGGTATTTAAGTAGTGAGCAGGAAAGGAATTCTCAGTTTGCTCCACTGAACGCTGTAAATTACCATCTCTGCAGTACATAAGGAATGAATATTCATATGCAGTGCTATTAGCCCAACTTCCTAGTCCTTGAGGCCACGACAGCTGGACTAAAATCTGAATGGGTAACAGAGATATGTACTGACAATCCCTTTAGGAGCACCACTGGGCAGTCCTACCTACAGACTTATAGCCCCCTTGCTGCTGAGGTGGAAGAAGGCCTCCAGTATGTTGAGCACAGCAAACGAAGGAGAAAAATTCTCAATGACTGATTAGGATATGGTTGAAGACAAGGGAGCTGAACTTGTTAGAAAATGGGAAAAACATATGCAGTTGGATTCAGGCAAAATAAAATGAGACCAGAGATGGCACTTAAAAAGGTGTTAGGAAAACTTTTCAGTTGAAGGTAGGGAGAATCTGACAATTGCTAAAATATGATTCAGGATGTCAGATACTCAGTGCAAGAAGTCAGGAAAGCTTTATCCTCCAGTGAATAACAATAATTTTGTGAAACATAAGAGACAACAGCAATAGAGAAAGAGTACCATATATTAGAGAAAGCATAGTGTCAAGTCAAAGTAGCAAACTAATTGTGTTTACAGGCAGCACAGAATCTGCATAGCCTGACATTCCAGCCCTAATAAATGTCCTTTATCAAAGTGAGATCAAATGTCTGCATCTGTTACACGCTGAGGGAGATCAGAGTTCCTGAAAGGGCAGGAAATGTAACAGTACCAATTCTCCAAGTGAGTACTAGGTAAACATCACATTAGGGACTGATGCAGCTGAAAAAGAAAATAAAAAAAAATAAAAAACCAGTGTTGCTGTGTGAAGGTAAAAGATAAATCATTTATACCAGCCCAGAACAACATGGGGAAAGCCAAATGGGGACAACAGAGGGGAGAAAATGTGAAGATCAAGGTCAAATGATCAGAAATGTATATATAGGGAACCAGAGTGAGATGTGGGGCATGCCCCTCTGAGGGTATATGAGAGGTCAGTGGACCTGCTCAATGATGTCATGCTGGGAGCCATGAAAGGAAAAGGAAATGGATATAGGCCTGCTGTCACCAGGATCTCCACCACCAGGCTTCCTCTTTCTGCTGCTGGGGATGGTGGGGGAAGTTTATCAGGAAGTCCCATGACTCGCTAAGACCTCAGATGGGGAAGGTATTACAAAAAACAAACCCACGCAAAGTTCTGGAGGCACCAGAAGGCCTGCAGCCTGACACAAACTGTGTGCATGATCAAGTCCTTGGCTGCTGCCCAGTGGTCAAAGCCCCCTGTGGTTCACTCATACTCCTGCTCTGAGAAGAATTTCCAGGTACATACACCTGTTGGGCTATGAGATCGGCTGGGAGTACAGAGTGACTCACTAGGATCCTTCATTCTCTTCCAGTAGGTCCTATAGCATGGGTGACCAGTGGGGACATACAGGGAAAGGAAACAAGAGGGGAGTACCAGTAGGAGTAAATATTTCTGTAACATGATTTGGGGGCAGACCAGATGAATGTTAGAATTCTGCTAAAATAGTCATAACCAAGAGTAGCAGAGCCCAAGAAGGATCTCGGCAAGGCTGGGACCATGTGGGGACTACTCTTGTGTCATAGACTAATTTTTACACAACTCTAGTTTTAGCAGCAGTTTAGTGTTTATTAACATTTTTACAATAAATCACAAGGTTAGATTGTATGATTCTTAGTAGCACTTACTCAGCATTTAATCATTATCCAGTTTAACACATAGATTCAATTACATTTACTACAATTAAATACAGTGATTTAGTTGAAATTTTGAGAATGGCAAGGTTTGCTTTAAACCTATACACAGATATTGGAGAAGAGGCTTCTAAATTCAGTTGTGCACATGAGGACTTTCTCCCCTGGTGAATTACTTATTAGCTCTTTAGTGAGCTCTCATCAGAGGACAGGATCTGTCCCAAAAGGGCTCCTTTTCTTCGCCATCTATCAGTAGTGAATCTCAAGAAGTCTGAGAGGCATCACAGGTCAGGGAGAGATTAAAGGTCACAGCCCGCTGTGGTCCTTGGGAGCTCAAGGGGCTCTTCACTTAGAACCCTTATTTATAGAACATCAAGATAATCGACTTCAGTTAGAAAACTTTGAATTCTGGCCACAAATCAGGTGAGGCAATCCTGGAATTTTCTCCCTACGACAATTCTTGTATGTCTCTGATCAGGCTACGATTCATGGAGCAGGTATGGCCAGGAAGTGCCTGGTCATCCCAATTCACTGCACTTGAACAAAGGCAAAAGTGCAACAGTGGCTTCTGATGAGATCACAGAGGGCCTGGTGCGACTACACTACAACATCTTGCAAGATTCACTAGAGACAGCAGGTGATAATCTGCTCCTTACCTCCTGGAGCAGGCAGCAAGGATGACCCCATGTGGAAGCTGAGCAGTGGAAGGTCAGGTCCACCAAAATCTCTAAACCTTGGTCCGAGGTGTCCCTAGTCCTGGTGACAGAGACACTATCTGGCAAACTGATGATTAAAAGAGAACCAGGAACCTGTCAGAGAAGAAATTTCAGTGTACATTTCCAGCAGACACTGCAGTCTGAATGCAGCACCTTGGCCTTCTTGACCACACGTTGGCTCACTGCTGGCTGTTAGAGACAAGGTGCCAAACTAGGTGAAGCTTCAGTACAGCCTTGCTCCATTCGTAGACACAGGGTAAATTCTTTCTTTCATTTTTTTAAAAGCAATTCCTAAGCTCCCAGGCCAACAGTTTCTGAAGAGACTTCTGAATTTGAATATTTCAGTTTTGTGTCTGCATTATGTGTCATATTTCAATTTCTACATGAGTATGTTTAATCACTTCTTCAATGAACAAGGCTGACATACCTCAAACTGTGCACTCCGAAACCCAGGCATTTCAGAAGATTGGCCATTTGTTTATAACTAATTTGGGGTTATTTATTCAACTGGCAGCAAAGGACAGTCTGCAGTGCATAGCCCTGAGCACACAGCAGGTCACAGGTTCAATGTTTTTGTTTCTCAGTATTGTTGGATCGCCACTTTTTAAACAGCAAAGCAGAGCCTGAACCAACACCTGCCATGAAGGGGCAGGGAAGAGATCTTTCACAGAATAATAGAATCATAGAATGGCCTGGGTTGAAAAAGACCATAATGATCATCTAGTTTCAACCGCCCCTGCTGTGTGCAGGGCTGCCAAGCACTAGACCAGGCTGCCCAGAGCCACATCCAGCCTGGCCTTGAATGCCTCCAGGGATGTCCCCCTGGGGCATCCACAATCTCCTTGGGCAACCTGCTCCAGTGTGCCACCACCCTCTGTGTGAAAAACTTCCTCCAAATATCCAACCTAAACCTTCCCTTTCTTAGTTTAAAATTGTTCCCCCTTGTCCTGTCACTATCCACCCATGTAAACAGTCATACCCCCTCCTGTTTATATGCTCCCTTCAAGAATTGGAAGGCCACAATGAGGTCTCCCTGGAGCCTTCCCTTCTCCAAGCTAAACAAGCCCAGTTCTCTCAACCTTTCTTCATAGCAGAGGTGCTCCAGCCCTCTGATCATCTTGGTGGCCCTCCTCTGGATCTGTTCGAAGAGCTCCACGTTTTTCTTGTGCTGGGGTCCCCAGGCCTGAACGCAGTACTCCAGATGGGGCCTCACAAGAGCTGAGTAGAGGGGGACAATCACCTCCCTCTCCCTGCTGGCCACTCCTCTTTTAATGCAGCCCAGAACATAGTTGGCCTTCCAGGCTGCAAGTGCATGCTGCTGGCACATGTCCAGCTTCTCGTCCACCAGGACCCCCAAGTCCTTCTCCACAGGGCTGCTCTCAAGAAGTTCTTCCCCCAGTTTGTATAAATACCTGGGATTGCCCCAGCCCCAGTGCAGCACCTTGCATTTGGCCTTGTTGAATCTCATTAGGTTCTCATAGGCCCACTTCTCCAGCCTGCCCAAATCCCTCTGGATGGCTTCCCTTCCGCCTACTGTATTGACTGCACCACTCAGCTTGGTGTCATCTGCAAACTTGCTGAGGGTGCACTTGATGCCATTGTCTATGTCATTGATGAAGATGTTGAAGAGCACAGGTCCCAAGACTAACCCCTGAAGGACACCACTTGTGACTGGCCTCCACCCTGACATAGAACCATTAATCACAACCTTTTGGCTGCGTCCAGCCAACCAGTTCTTAATCCACCGAACAGTCCATCCTTCAAATACATACCTCCTCAGTTTAGAAAGAAGGATGTGGTGAGGGACCGTGTAAAAGGCTTTGCAGAAGTCCAGAAAGATGATATCCGTCGCCCTTCCCCTGTCCACCGATGCCGTCACTCCATCATAGAAGGCCACCAGATTGGTCAGGCAAGATCTGCCCTTGGTGAAGCCATGCTGGCTGTCTTGGATCACCTCTTCATCTCTTATGTGCCTTAACATAGCTTCTAGGAGGATCTGCTCCATGATCTTCCCAGACACAGAGGTGTGGCTCACTGGCCCATAGTTCACTGGGTCTTCCTTTCTACTTTTCTTAAAAATTGGAGTAATGTTTCCCTTTTTCCATTTACTGGGGACTTCACCAGACTGCCATGATTTTTCAAATATGATGGAGAGCAGCTTGGCACCCACATCAGCTATCTCTCTCAGAACCCTGGGATGGATGTCATCTGGCCCCATGGACTTATATACATTCAATTGCATTAGGAAGTCTCAGACTTGTTCCACTGTTACAAGGGGATGGAATCCACTCCCCACACCCTCACCGAGAGGTTCAGGGTCCTGGCAGACACGGGGAGCCTGACCACCAGTGAAGACTGTGGCAAAGCACTCACCGAGTACCTCAGCTTCTTTGTCTGAAGAAGCCAGCTCTCTATTACCTTTTATCAGAGGGGGAACTTTGTCCTTAAGCCTTTCTGACTCCAGTTTATGAGTAATTTATGTACTCTCATTAGCTGCAATCTGGAATCGCTCAGTTGCTTTTAATTGTTGGCATGGTGAGCGTCAAGATCCCAGGATGACAGAAAAGTAAACGCTGTGACTGCAGCTTTGCTGGGCCCCTTGGAGTTCATGGCTGCTCTTCATTTGTTGCTCTGGATTCTTCTGTCATTGTTCCTGTGACTGACAGTGCTTAGAATCTCACATTATGCACACTATATTTTTAAAATAAACAGTTGTCTGCTGAAACATAAAATCAAAGCCTTCCTGTTTTTGTCTGTTGAACTGATACAGCCATTTTTTTACTGCTGCACTGTAGATCAATAATAATAAAATAAATTACCCCCCTCCTTCAGTAGCTACACAAACAGAGGTGAGGCACATGGACAAAGAGTATTCAAAACAGGAACCTAAATGCAGAGGAACAGTGGGCTTTTGATTATCAAATCTTATACAGATCAATCTGTGCCTTGCCAGAAATGCTAAAAGCTGTTTTGACATATGGGTCTCAACCTCTGGTGCTTCATTGTGGAGGGCTCTGGGCACCTTGAGGAGACTTAAGCTGCTTTGTTTCTTTAAGAAGGAAGGGAATATCCAGCATACTTAACTCTCAGAAAGAGCACTCTTTACTTCCTGGTAAACACCAGTGTTGAGGGGCAAATACATGAAATATGAAAGAATTTGAGATATCTTTTGCAGACACACTGGAATAAAAAATAACATTGACCCACTATGGAACATCCGAAGGAGCCATTACCTATGTGGTTTGAGGAAAAGGGATCTGATTCCACAAACAGCATTCCCAAGACTCCATCAACACTGAAAAAAATATTGAGTCTTAACTTTTTAACCTTATCCCATGAATCCATCCCACATCCTTGCACTTCTAGCCTCATTTCCTGCAGAGGATGAAATTTCTGTGATCATGCCATCTGGCTGTCTATCAGGCAGTATGTTCTGAGCCTGCTTTCTATCAAAGTGACGGAGGGATCGGGGCTCAAAGAGAATTAAGTGCCTATGAAATTCATGAAAATCAGCAGCTGGGTCAGAGACCCAGAGGAGTGCCCCTGCTGAAGGAAAGGTAGGCAGAATGCAGCCGCTTTACACGCTGCTTGCTAATGTCAGTCATCGATCGCGTGCATGGCTCTGGGCTCACCAGAGTGGATGGTACTTCTTGCTTGGAGAGGGCTTACTGTTGGTGTAGCAGGTAATATGGTGCGGGAAGGAGAGAAAGAGGCAATCGGGCGCCTCTGAAGGAACACACATCTCATTAGTTCCCCAGAAGAACATATTTAATGGTAAACTTTCACTTACTTGCACAACCATGCTGCTCCTGGGAGCCCTGCAAAGATGTGCATTTGTTTCTCACAGAGGAGCCTGACAGAAAAGTACTGCTTCTCACTCCTGCACCCAGACCAGTTCTGCTGAGCTCCCATCACTTCCACTGAACACGAGTGGAGAGAAACTCAGAACTCTTCCAGGGCTCTGGAGAGCATAGGCTTGCTCTTTGAAAGCATGTGAGTTATTAAAAGTTAGAACGGAAAGTACAGCCCAATTCAAAGTTTCCCTAAAGAAAAATCCCAGTCAGGGAAAGTTTAGAAGTTAAATGATTTCCTCCCTGCAAAGGGAGTTTCAGTTTTTGTTTTCCATGTGTCGCTCTCTAGCTTCACATACTTTTCTGTGGAATGGCAGCTGAGGTTGCAAATACTTTTGGAGGAAAAGGGCTGTTTTGCTTGAAGCTGTGCCTGCCCTGGAGGGAAAAACGGTGTTTTAAGAGTTCTTACTCCTATATTTTAAATAACGGGAAGAATGTAATTTAACTTCCCCTTGGCAAGTGTGTGTGGCATGTACATTTCCCAGACCAAACTAAAGCTTGTCCTTTTATGCTCACCTGTTACTGCACTTCTGTGTGGGCAAACCTGTGACCTTAGACTTTAAGCATGTCACAGCCCCTCTAAACTGCATCTGGTCAGGTCATTTTGGTAAGGATTACTGTGGGCTGACCCACAGCAGGGGTGGCAGCTTGCTCTAGTTTACTCAGAATGGGTTTTCCTGTGATGGGAGGAGAGGTAGAGAAAGTTTTTGCCTCTTGATTAATTTATGAAGGGTGAATACATAGCTCTGAAGGACTTGTGGAACGAGGTGCTTGGGTGAAAGCTGAGTGCCCTGCTTGGAGGTAGGGTTGATGTGAATGGCTCATGGGGACAGGAGAGCCATCATTTTCATGATGAACAGATGGGAAATACATTAACTGGAACTCTCTCCTCTCCAAGATTTCCTTCAGCAAAACCACCCCAACCCTCACTTCTGTCTTCTTCTCAAGGACTCAGTTACTTCAAGAAGGAGAAAGCAGCAACAGGTGAAGATTTTCACTCTCTCTGCAGAGATCCACCAGGATTTACATTTCACTTGCACCTGTCTTCTAAGAAATGGATTGAAGTCATTCAAACAGGAAAATGCTCAAAGAAGTATAAAGCTCAGAGCCTGTTACATTTATCATGTTGGTCAATGAAGACAGAAGCTTTAAAAATAAGTGGGCTATTTCAATAGTGAGGCCCCTGTGAAACTGCTGTCTAACTTCAGTCATAGATCACGCTGGAGTTTCTGAAAGCTTTACTCACCCACAGAGCTTACTGGTCTGAGTTGGACTGTTGCATGTTGAGAACTTTTCAAACAGACTTGTCCTCACAAAGATTTCTAAAGGGGATTTGGCTTTAGGGTGCCCTGGAACCTAGTTTCAAAAGGGGCTGACTGTACACTCACCACCCATGAAATTTAATCAAACGTCTCCTAAATGACTTCTCACTATCTGGGTTTCAGTAGCCTAAAGAGAGCAGCCAGAACTCTTTTCCAAAAATAACACGTCATCAGCTTTCAGAGTTTCATGATTTGTAAGCGCTTCTGTGATCAACCTCAGACTTCCTCAAAAATTCTCCAAGGGGAAAGAGCTCTTGCAGATCATGAGGAAAGAACTTTTTTGTTTTTTCATTTTTTTTTTCAGATATCTAAAGGGGATATCCAAACAGTTCCTCTGCTGGGAGCTGACTTGATTTGTTTTCATAAGGAAATTTTCCAGTACGTGATTTCTTAGAATTATGTTAGTTGAGCTGCCCCTGCTTGTTTTGAAGATGACAGAATGCACTGGAAGTGATGCTGCTGCT
Source organism: Numida meleagris (assembly GCF_002078875.1). Classification (NCBI taxonomy): domain Eukaryota; kingdom Metazoa; phylum Chordata; class Aves; order Galliformes; family Numididae; genus Numida; species Numida meleagris. The sequence continues at coordinate 58,521,228 of NC_034410.1, forward strand.
TCTAAAACATGAGTGCCTATGCTGGGAGGAGTTACATGCATATCACTACAGAAATATAGTTTGTTTGGCTCAGCTGAGTTGTAAGCTCCTGGCTAGCCAAGCCAAGGCACAGAGCCCTGCAGGTGTTGTGATGTGGGACTTTAGATGTGGTTTTGGAAATGCCACTGCATGTGGTCAACCTTTGCACAGCCACTGCTCTTTTAAATTTGCAGAAAAAAGACTGAGAGGGGATTTCAGCAGGCTGGAAAACCCTTTCCCCTGTCCTTTCGTCAGTCACGAAAGAGGTTCTTATAGTGCCAATTCTTGATGCCCTTCTTGCAGACCTCAGTACCCCGCAGTAAACCTTATTTCTGTTCAGATCAGTGCAGAAGGGGGAAAGAATAAAGGAGGAGAGCTGCTACCAGCGAAGGCAGTTGGAGAAATGGGAGTGAACTAACTCTCTGATGGGAGGAGCACTGGCTCCTACACGTAGGGAATTTCCCTGTGACGTGGGGCACCAGAAGGTAAGACCTCCGGGGGATTCCCCAGTCTGTGTCCAGAAATATTACTCTAGAAGCAGAAGCAGTTTCACTCTGCTCTCACAGTCCATCCTGCAAAGAGGCACAGTGTTGCTGCTCTGTGATTTGAAGGAGCAATACCCATGGCTTCAGCAGCCTACACTCTGCTCATCACCCTGTGTAATGGTAAGTAGGGAGCTTTGCATTTTACATTATTTTATTTTATTATATTTTACACTTATTTTGTGGGGATCTGTTTTGGGAAGACAGAAAGGATTACCTAGGTGAACACTTATAAAACCAATTTGTATCTGTGCTTGGCAGTTTGGAGCTTGATTAATGGAGCTGCTGTGGCTGTCCCAGATGTTGCTGTGACATGCTCTGAAGAAGCTCTGCTGCCCTGTAAAGTTCTTCAGGATTCCTCGATCACCTACCAGGCAGTGTCTTGGTACAAAGTAAGAAGAAAAGCCTAAGTAACTTGAGCAGTCTGCTTTGCTTTCCTACTTGATACTGGCTTCTCTTGTACAAAATGGGCTATTTTATGAAAAGGCATCTTTCTGTCAGTGCAGCAGAGATAAGGCAGCATTTGAGCTGATCATGGGGAACAGATGGTTTTTGTGTCATTGTAGACAGACTGTTTGAACGTGACCTTTGCATCGCTCTTGGCCTGCTTTTCTATGTAACTATTCCTAGCCTGCAGGGACCAGAATTTAGGGATTGTCCCATGTGCAGCCTGCCAAACACCACTTCGAAGAGGAAACTTTCCAGGATTTTTCTTTAGAAAAAAAACCTTTAAACCTTATAACATCAGGGATGATGTCTCTTGGTTAATATTCCCCCAGAAAGGAGCTGATTCTTAGTTTGCAATAGAAGAGCTAAACAAACATACACAATTACTTAGAAAGATTTGGCTAGTTAAGGTGAACATAAAGGAAGGATATGCAGAATACAGACAGAGAGCAAGAAATTCTGAGTCATCTGTTTGTAGCAGCAAACTAAGTCACATCTTGGCTGCCCTGGCTTACCTGCTGTCTCCAAAGAAGGAGTACCCTGCTTGCTGCCTTTCTGTGGGAGAGCTACAAAGATCTATTGGCTAATGAGCAGAAGCTAATATTTACCAATTTCAGTATGAAATTTCTCATAGAAAGTGAGACAGAGTTGTCCACTGGTTGAAGAAGTGGCCATTGGCTTGCCCTGTAGGGACTGTGTATTCACGGTTCATAGTGTGTGCTGCTTAACAGAAGGTTTTGCTGTGCCGTGCCCCTCAGTCCCTACCATGCACTCCTGCTGCTTGCCATGGGCCAGTCCCATTAGTTCTCTGATTGCCTGCTAATTCAGCTCTCTGTTGCTTGTTGTAGTAGTGGAAAATCAATACGGGAAGAACAATTTTGTAGGTTACAGAGATTGTTAAATTATTTTACCATATGATGGAAGAGCAGCAGAAGGAGGGGAAAAAAAAGAAAACAAAAACAAAACCAACTATTTTTGATGGGCAAGAACTGTCAATTTATCTCTGCCAGAACATAAAGCCACAGCCTTGGCTTCCCCAGCAGTTCGGTCAAATATCATTTTAAAATTATTCTCCCATAGTAAATGAATAAATTGCGTCATTAGACTTCTGTGGCTGAACCTTCCAATGCATCTGAATTGCAGTGCAACACTAAGCACGTATTTCAGGGCCCACTGGCAGCTAGGAGGGACAGACAGCAAACAGAAACTAAAAGCTGAAAGCATAATGAAACCCTGTGGGCCCAATTCTGTGTTGTCACATAGCTCTTTATAGCTCCACCTGGGCACAGACAGATTGCATGTGCAGGGGAGGGTGATATTTGATGATGCCTGCTGTGTATACCCCCTCCTTGGCAGCCCTCACCTGCGCTCCCCCTCTTTGCAACACTCCGGCACTGCCACTGCCCTGTCCTGCCAGTCTCCTCTCCCTTCATGGTCTCCTCTCCCTTCATGGTCTCCTCATTTTGTTTCATCTGTTTTGCTCAGGAAAAGATGGTCCTGTCAGTGTCAAACACGATAGGACCTCATGCCTTTTTGTTCTGCTGGCACTGCCGTAGGAACTACAAGTGTTAACAAAATGTAGCCATCAGCAATGGCTGCCATCCACAGGGTTGATACAACCAACTGTGTTACTATGGCCTTCTGGTTACTCATCCCAGGGAAGAGGTGGGAAGTAGGAACAGGCAGTTAATGCCACTCCTGGAGATGCTAACCCAAGCCACAGTCCCAGCCATAGTAGGAAAGCACAGAATCAAATCTAAAAAAAACCTCTCAACAGGAAAAAGTGATTTGCTCTCTGTTTTGTGCTGGGGAAATGATGCTTATTCCACTTGCAGGGCTAGCTGAATGGGCATCATCTTGACGAGAGGGAGAGTGACCAGGTGGCAAAGCCCAGCCTTGGCATGTGCCTCCTGGATCCCTCTGCTCCGCAGTCCTCTCTGCTCTCCCCTTGTTGGCTGTGTACAGCTGTCCCCATCCCAAACTTCAGGAGCTCAGGGGAACGGCAGGGTGCAACTAGGCTGCCCAATGCGGAATTAAGCTGTTATTTAAAAAACAACTGCTGAAGGATTAATCAATAAACACCACATATACCCTCAAAGGGCTAATTAAAAGGTAATTCCGACAAATGGTATGAAATTTCAGACTGTAAAGTTTAAACAGCTGTTAGGCTAAATCTTTTGTGCGAGGTCACTTTGAACTGCGCAATAAATGCGAGCAATTAACCTTTGCTTCTGCTGCTTTAAAAAATTATGGCGACAACATTACAGTGCTGCACGTGCAGCTGCTTGCACAGGGTGAACGCATGGTGAAAAACCCCCCTTCCCACTGGCACCTCTGCATGCTTTCACCAATTAAGGATACTTTTATATAGTTTTCTATGGTCTGCTTTAAAAAAAAAAAAGCCATGCTTTTTAAAAGTACCCACTTTCACAGTTGTGTGTGAAGAAGTAATTGTTTGAAGGAGTTAATATTCTGGTGTCGAAGTGCAGCTGAAAGTAAAAAGGAAGCGCTGCAGTCATCGGTTACTTCGCTTTTGTTAATGTCTCATACTGCAAATAGGCACATGAGTTTCATCTGTCCAACACCCAGAAATATCCTTAGATCCTTCTGGATTGTTTATAGGCATGGGATCAAGTGTGGGAATAATTCTGTGCATTCATAACAATGGTACCCATTAAGGGTGGTCCACTCCTCGGGGTGCAGAGCAACCCATGTGCCATAAAACCAGGAGCAACATGGACTCTTTCCAGCTGAGGGCTGAAAACCAGGGCTTATGCACACAGGCACTGGCAATTGCCCGTGGAAAGACTGGTTTGAATTTCTGTGGACCATCTCTGAAACAAGAATCTGGGTAATGAAACTTCACTTACCTTTCTGCCTCACAGAGCTATTGAATACTGAACAATTTGTCTTTGTATGGTAAATTGAAAATGAGAACCACTTCATAAAAACGTGTAATTATCACTTTATATCCAACTTGAAAATCAAGCTGAAACACACACAAATGAAGTCCCAGTGGATATTTAGTTATGTTGTTCATCTGATAGCCAGAACAGTCTTAATTTAAAACAAATTTTGAGGAGGAAGAGGGAAGGCTGTACCTCAGTGGAGAAAAGTCTGTTAATTTTATAACACTTCCCCCAAAAATATAAAACTGTGGCAGAATTAGAGGAGGAAGTCATATTGTAAAATAAAAGTAGATCTTATAGACGTGTAACATTAATTTCACCTTCTTTCAAAGGAAGATGCTTCTGCTAAATGTGCATAGTTATTATCTATTAGCATAGGTTAATATTTTCTAAATTACTCCGATCTAATTTGTAACATACCCAAAGAAACACAGTCAAGCTCAGATATCTATCTAGCTCTAAGTGGCTCCAATGCATTCATTACTGAGATGGAAAGGGAGATGTGTTCATGACCAAAATAATTATTTTGCTTGACATGAGCTACTGCTTTGTGCCCTTAGCTTAACAAATAGAAAGGCTCTGTGGCTGAGTCAGGGACTTTTCCAAACAGGCCCAGATAATGTGTCACTTGTGATTCCTTTGCTGTTGCTTTGGGTTGTTGGGTTTTTTTGTGCGTGTGTGTTTGCTTTTCTTCTTAAGCGCACTCAGAGTTCACTCACATTTGCTCACAATTAATGTAGAGTAGGTTTTTTTGTGTGTTATTCTTCAAATTTAACAGTGGTATCTCTATATAACACCATATAGGAACCATATGAATGCACCTTCAGCACTAATCAAATGTGAAAGTGCTTTAGTGCTGCAAAATGCACCTATTAAGTGGTTTCAGCTCAGTTGTGATTCATTATATGCTGGCTGTTGGGCATTGCCAAGATTCTAGATATTTTACTTTAGAAAATAAATTCCTTCTGGCTGGATATAAAGTATTTAGATTTCTTTAGCAGTCAAATGTTTAAGCTTGGTCTTTATTTGTGGTAAAATTTTACACAAAACTATTTTTACAATCATCCCACCCTCAGAAAAAAAAATAGATTTATGGTAATGCATTCCACCTTTAAGCTGGCATCAGTTTTGTTTCAAATAAAAATTTGCTTTTATGGGAAAAGTGGATTGTATTGGCAGTTTGATTTACCTAGGAGCCAAAGTATCACCTTAGTCTGGGAAGGGTATGATGAGAAAAGGTATTTAATGAGAGCGGAGAATACGAGTTGACTTGAAACCAGCTTACTCTCACACGTACATGATAAAATTAAGTTTTAATTGATTAGTTAGGTGCAAGCACTACAGCGTGGGTGAATTACCTCTCTTTAGTGGCACAGCCGTGTAATGCCATAGCAGTTTTCAAAACTACAGCTAAAAGCCTGCTCAGAACAGGAGAAGGGCTCTTCCTCCCTCTTTCACCTTACTTTTAAGTTCTCAGAAGAAGAAATATTTGCCAAAGACCCCTTAAATTTTGGAGGCATTGTTCTACCTATTTCTCATAGTTCATCTAGTCAGAAAGCAGAAATGCATCAGCTCAGTATTATTTTCAATCAAACCTGAAAATATTAATACCAATGCAAATATCCACAATTTCACCACTCTTACCAATATGCTCCAGTCTAGGAGAAACTTACAGCAATCAGTCAGTTGACTAGAGAATCATAGAATCCTTACAGTTGGAAGGGACCTCTGAAAGCCATCTAGTCCAACTCCCCTGCAATTTACAGGGACATCCACAGTTAGATCAGGTTGCCCAGCCTCACCTTGAAAGTCTCTAGGGAGAGGGCATCAAACACATTACAGAATACATGTGAGAAAATCATATGCTCTTTAGAACAAATGTATCCAAGCTTTTGGGAACTGGCATAACTTTCATTGAAACTCACCGTAGTAGGGCAACTAGAGAAAGTTGCTCAGGACTGTGCCCTGTTGGCATTTAAACATCTCAAAGGATGAAGACTCCGCACCTACTCTGGGCAGCCTGTACCAGTCTTCAACCGCCCTTACAGTAAAAAAAAAGGGTTTTCCCATGTTTAAATTGAATGTCTTGAATATCATATTGTTCCTGTGCTGAACTTCACGGGGGGTCCTAGCAGCCCATTTCCCCAGCCTCCAGATGGCACCACCTGCTGTTTCAGCTACCCCTCCCAGCTTTGTATCATCTGTAAACCTGCTCTGTCCCAGTGTACAGGTCATCAGTGAAGGTGTTGGATAGTCTCATCCCTTGGGGAAAGCATTTCTTCTCATTGCTTCAGAAGTGATGAGGAGCAACAGATTTAGCTCCCCTAGCTGACTTCTGAAAATGTGGCCACTGGCCAGGATACACATGACAGAACAAACAAACAGGCTCACATTTCTTTTGCTGTTTAATTTTCTTAATGGAGAGTTTTATGCAGCAGAATGATGCTGCCTGCCTGCAGGTTCTCACTTCCCAGCAAAACTTGTGCTTCAGTAGTCTCCAGCAGCCAACACAATGATGAGATCCTTTCGATGCCAGTTGGTTCAGTAACATTCTTGTCGGTCTCTGCATGACTCTTGATTTGCCTTTTGCATTTTGGCAAAGGCATTGACAGCAAATATAGGAGCAGGAAAAGATCAACTCCCTTTCCTCCTGCTAGAGGTGTGAGGAGGGGGAGCTAGCAAGTTGGAAGGGAAGCAAAATACATGCAGAAAGCATGTTGTTGTGGATTCAAGAAGACACACCCTACACAAGTGGATTGCTGAGACTAACAGCGTTTGCTTAGATCCCACAATACTTGTGTGGAATTAATTAGGTGGCAGCCCTGGCGTTTACCTTGCACTGTGCTATCACCTGGAGGAGACGGCATGGGTTAGTGCTGGGTGATCATAGGTACCTGAGCTGTGCAATGATCTATTTGGTGAGAGCTTGACCAGCACTTCACAGGGGGTAGCAAATACTTTGGCATTTTCATAATTTTAATTAGATTTTGAGAAAAAAAATGTTAGCTTGGATAGAGTAAGAGGCAGACTGACGACCGTACTGAACAATTCTTGCACTTCCTTACAAATGATGGGGCATGGGGCCTTCCCGTGCAAACTTGCTCAAGTGGGCTTCCTTACTGCTTGCAGAATTTAAAAAGGGAGGGCTTGGTGGGTTTTGATGAGATGGCGGGAGCTGAGATTGCATTGGTTCAGGCATCAGAGGGGTTGCAGTGACCTCCAAGCAGGGATGGCCATGCTGCCTTGTAGAGGCTGGGGAAATGCCACCAGGTGTCTCTGCAGCCTCAGAAATGCAGGGAGGCTGCGGGTGCTGAGCAGCACCATGCTCGCCTGCCTCTGCTCCAAGGGAAAGGGAGATTTAATGGAGAAGGAGAGGCAAATAATCCCAGAATTGCTCCCTCACATATGAACCGTTCTCCTCCTTCCCAAAGGCAAAGGGCGTGACCCCACACCCAGGTCTCTGCTGATTTCTGCCCAGGTGAGGGAGCCCACGGGTAATTGATGAGGCCATCATGTCTTTTATTCTGCAGGAAAGGCATGGTTCATACGGCTCTATGGGCTTTGCTCTACTTTGCCTTACATAGGTGTCCCTCTGTCCAGCCTGTCCCCAGGATGCTGTTGCAGTACTTGTTACTGGAATTATCCTTAAACTGAGCACCCCAGGAAGCTTTGGAGACAATAACCAAGCTCAGTGACTCCGCTAAAATAGGAAAGTTGAATCACAGGATACACGGACTTAGTTTACTTCTCCCTTACACCAGCAGTGATGATTACAATTGCATACAGAGAGATCAAAGTGTTTTCTGATTCCCAGACCTCAGCCACAAGAATCACCACACCATTTACCACCATGGACAGCAATTATTCATGCTACCATTAATTACTGTTATTTTTAAACAACAACAACAAAAAGGAAAACTAACCAGCAAACAAATGAAATAGGGCACACAGTCTTGTTCTCTTTATTGCCTTATGGGCAGTTTTACATTTCACTGAGGAAAGGGGTGGCAAAGGAAGGGAAAGTGGCGAAAATGAGATCTGAGGGAGGTCAACTCTATCCACTTAACTGCTATTGACCCACGTGTAACCAGAGCTGAACCCAGCCCACATACTCAGATTGCTCTGGCTGCAGCCCTGGCAGCATGCAGGGCCTGAAGATATCACCGTCCCTGTAATAAAGTGAGTCTCAACAGCCTGAAAGCCACCAAAGGCACTGCTTGTCCCTGAGCTGCTTGGGGTCGAGCACAAAAAGGAAGAGGAGCCAGGGTAAATTTATGGGGGGATTACGAGGAAGAAGGTACTTTCTTCCCTCTTTCTGGGTAAAGTGTGGAAAGTCCCAGGGAATTACTGCTCTGCGTTTCAGTTATGTGCTTAGAGAACATCCCCCCAAAAAATAATAAAAAAAACACTTTCTGAGAAAGGATCTTAACAGTAATGAAAATGTTGTGCTTTTGTCTGATTCCCCAGTTCCTAAAAAGTTCCCTGACTTGCAGCTTACTTTACACCATTTTGCACAGAAGTACGACAGAGTGTCAGGCCTGCATTTCTCTCCAGATCCCTGAGTGTGCTTTCCTCATGCAATCACAGGAAGGGAAACCAGATTTTCCTAGCCTCAGTTGTGTTAATTTTAATAACTTCCAGCATAACCGTTGCACACTGATGCAGTAGCTATACCGATAGAATGTAAGCACTGACATGCAGCCCAAAAATATGTCTATTAGAATAAAACAAGAAATAACGCTAAAAAAGCTTTGGCTTATATTAGTGATAGATTTGGCTGAAAAGCTGAGTGTTGGACCATATGAGCTAGCTCTGGCTCTGCTGGTCCACAGAAAGGCCGAATTTGCTCAGGAAACCTTCATGGAGGGCATGCTGCCTTGAGTCCCAGGGAGACATTGACGAATAGGAATAGACATGTGCTAATTCAAACCCTTTTCCCATCTTTCAAATCAAGTTAGGGGTTCCTCTGTTCTTTGTGGTTCCTAGCCAGTTGTCATTTTCAGCGCATCCTATCTCCCCACCATACAAGCTGTTCTGGGAATACTCTTTATTCCTCCCGCAGCCTCTCAGCAGTGCCAAGGAATGTAGCTCTTCTGGTTACAATTAAGAAATTCAACATACAAATGCTCCCAAAGCACACCAAAAACCTGCTTGTGACCTTCACGCAAATGAATCCAAATGAGTCAAAGCAATTTGTGTACTTTGGTTCCAACAGAGAGTTGAGGGAAGGGAGAGACTCCTGCTCCCCTGGAGAGGCACTGTGCTTTCTGGGAGCAGGTTATACTTTTTTTTAATATCGTGTCTATTTAGAGAAAAAGTCAAAAACTTTTTGATTGTGAGCATGAATGTACTAAGATGCCTTGAGCCTTTTCCTCCTTGTCTCTCTTCAGCCTCTGTGTTTTCAGCCACAGGCAAGCTTTAAAACTCTCTCCCCTAAAACTTAGGATGACATTGTTGCCCAAGAAACATATTTGTGTTTTCCAGATGGCTGGAGTTGGTGACAGAATAACATGGAAAATCCTTGATGTGGAATCTCATTATCCAAAAGGACTTGGAGGCTCCCTGGAGCTCTCCAACAACACCTTTCAACTGAGGATCAGAAATGCCACCAGCCAAGACAGTGGCACATACAAGTGCACTTTGGGGGAGCAGAGAGGAGATCGCAACCTGAGTGGCATCATCACATTAAAAGTAACAGGTATCGTGTTCTGTTAGCATTTCATGAAGACAACAGTTTAGAAATATTTTACAGACACCAGAAGAGTGTAACACCTTATTTTATGTTTTAGGTTGCCCTGGAATAGAAGATGAAAAACTGAAAAAATACAAAACGGAGCTTTTCATGCTGACTTGCCTTGGGATTTTTTACTTGTTGCTCATCTTCTTTACCTGTGTAAGTAATTCCCTTTGTCATAAAGAAATCAACCAACCCAAACCACCAGAAATACCCTGCTCATTTTCTCTGCTCGCACCACCTTAACAGAGCTGCTCAGAAGTTGGCCAATATACTTAATTTATGACCAAATCTTTTAAATACTCACACAGTGTTTTCAAAGCCAGACGGAAACTCAGGTGCACAAGGAACACAGGATGGAACCCCAAAGAGATAAAACATTTCACTCCACCTTGAGCTAACTCAAAGCAGGCGGTTATTTTCCTGCACCCTGCTGCTCATTTCTGCTTCCAGTTACTCCAAGAGCAAGTGCTCTTTGGTTTAAGAGTTAAGAGTGCAACGATCTTTGTCTGGTAGTCGGGAGCACAGTGTGCTCAGACAGAGGCACAGGCTTCTGGGATCCAGATCCCACCTATGGCATTGCTTCGCAGGACAGAACAACAGGCAAATTCAAGTCCACCTATTTTTTGCTTCATTTTCTGTACCTGGAAATAGCCCCATCCCAGAGGGGCATTTTTGTCAAGTTCTTTGCTCTTAAACTTCTATTTAAGATCTCTGGAAATGAATTAATGTGGGATTGAAACTGTATTGTTATAAGCAAAGGCAACCGTTAATAGTTCAGCAAGGCTTAGATTAACTTGGCAAATGTACTGAAAAGTCAGTGTAGAAACACTACAGGAATACAGTCCAACACAAATACCCATTCCTTCTCCTAGAGGTTTTATGTCTACCCTCAAGTCTTACTGGTAGCTCTGGAGAATGTGGAGAGAGGAGGTTCACAGAAGCAAACCCATGGCCTGTCTGTGATAGCGATGAAACAAGCACAAAACCCAGGAGGCTCGCAGTTCTCAACTTAGAGTAGTCGTGAGCCTCGGCTGCTGGTGCATTGCAAGACCAGCAGCATCTCTAAACAATGGGCTTCTTCCTCCCTTCCCCTTCCTTTGGGATTGATATGAGATAGAGTTACAGATAACGATAAAAACAAAGAGGAAACAACCCCAACATTTTGGGAGGCCAAATTTAACTTCTTGCTGTCTATTTCATATCTGCCTTATTGTTTTGTTCATCAGCAGATTAATTGTAACTGCTGATTGGAGAATATCTAATTAGCTGCAGCTAAATGCAGCTTTTCATGTACCTTCAGGGAGCAATTAAATTTATGCCTGTCTCTTTTTTAGATTGACAATCTTGCCAGTAATTTGTGCTGTTCAGACTAAAGTTTGACAAGATAAATCTTGTAGGAATTTGTTAGGATAAAAGTATGAAAGCAAGGATATCACTCAGAAAAGACAGATGCCTCTGTTCTGCTCAGTGTCCTGAAAGAATTTCAGATCTCTACAGAAAGCTCCCATTCCCAGAGATAAAAAAAATTTCCAGTTTTAGTGGTGCTGTTAAAAAATGCAGAGCCACATCAGAAGATAACCATTCTGATCGGATGACCCATATCTTACTCCTGAGTGAGATTCCAGTTTCAGGTATCACCCTAGCTTTCATCAACGTTTAATATTGCCCTGTTCTCACAAAGGAGCTTCGTTATTTAAAACGTCTGTTTAATTCTTACAGGTTGCCTTGTCCTCTCTGTGCCTAATCTCCATTAAATTCAAAAGTGACATTAAGTTTAAGATTGGTGGTAGTTCTAGGGCTTCACCTTGACAACATGGTGAAAATATTTTGGAGACTGGCCTGTATTGAGGACAGGTACAAATGGATTTGTTGCAAAACCTCTTTGCATGAAAATTTGAATTCAATAGAGATTTCTCCTTGTGACATTTTGACCTAAATCTCAAAATCTCACAAATCTCACTAACCAGGCAAGAAACAACACCTTTCTTTTACACTGGATGTTTCTGTTGACAAATAAATGCAAAAGATTTAATGAGTTAAGGAGAAAAAGCAAAACTTTCGAACTTCAAAAATGTGCTGTACACAAGAACTCTCAATTTTAAGCCTTCTTTTCCATTTTTCTATTCTAGACATGCCTAAGAAAAGAGATTTCGTCTCCCAGTGATAAAAACAGAAGAGATTCAAAACACACTCTCACTCTCATCAACACACATGAAATGACGACGTTTCGGGTTTTAAACAGTGGCAGCACGTGCAAAAGTGGACTTACTTCAAGTTCTATCTGAGCTGGCACTGTTGATGGCACTGTAGGCTCATCAGTGAACACATGACATGAGATGGATAGCGGAGAAGGAAGAAATGGTGACTACTTCAAGACTACCCAGCAGTATGGGTAACCTGTCAGTGATGCGCTTGTTCTGGACAAGCCTTCAAAAAGCACCATTATGCACTACAGTAACTTCCTGGTGCTAGGTGGCTAACAAATACCACTGCAGCTACACAGTTGTGTTACAATGCTGTTAAGAAGTTGGTACCAACATTTTTCACTCTGCCATGCAGCGCTGTTGTTCTGAGCAAGATGGACTACTCCTGCGATGTGAAGATCAGGTAGTAGGGGTACCATGGCAGTGCAAAGGCTGGAGGTTAAGCTTGTCAGTGAACTAACCAGTGTGTGAAGAGCCTACTTCCTGCTGTTGTCCTGGATGAATCAAATCAACATCTGTTTTTAAATGTGAGAGTGACAGATAAGCTGAAATGTAGGAAGGAAGAAAATAGTTGGAAAATCTTTCTGGACTGAGAAGAATTTCCTATCTCTGCAAGAGAATAGGGATGCACTTGCATAATGGGTCCATCAGACATTTTCTAGAGGCATCTCGAGATAGGTTCATCCATAAGAGGCTTCTATACAACTGTTAACTTTAAAGAAGTAAAAATAAGAGGGAAGCAGCGTGCAGTTTTAAGGACATGCAAAGATGACTTTCTTCATGGTTTGTAAAACACAAAGTCAACTATATGAAATGAAGCCTCTATCAATCAAATTACAGCAGTAATGACCAAGGAAGAAACAGACCATCTCTATCTTTGAGATGTATTGAGTCAGTCGTGGAGATACAGGAACAGAAGATGGGGGAAATAAACACCAGCTTTCAGTGCTAACAGTGTGTAGTTTATGTGAAACAAGGCTACGAGAGAAGCCGAACTCAGGCACATGATGCAAGGGTGAGAAGACTTGTCATTTTGGGCTGAAGAGGGCAAGAGTTACTTTGGAGGCTGAAATTAAGTGACCTCCTTTACAGTGCTGCTGGTGAAGCAAGTAGAGTCTAGAGAGACTGTGGATGTCTATGCCACCATATGAGGATTTGCACCATAACATGAGAATTTGCAAACACATGAGAACACAATCAGTACCTCCTACAAAACAAGCCAGTCAAGCTTGAGAAGAAACAAAAACCCTTTGAAAGCTAAACTGCAGCATTAGGATTATTCAGCGCAGTTTGGAATTCCAGGCTGTGACAAGGAGGCTCTTTCCATAATCCTTTGACTAATTTTGCAGCGATGATGGGAGGAAAGCACGGTGCATCACTCAGCAGCGTCTCTGTGAGCGGGGTAGATGTCTACGTTAATGAAATCCAAGGGGCCTCTGACCAGAAGAATGGTTGCAAGAGGTATGGAATTTACTTAGGGCATGGTAAATTAATATCACATTTGCTTTCTTATAATCAATTTTTACATGTAAATGTGTAACATACTTGAAATAAAAAATCAGAGATAACCTACCGTTTGTTTTTCCGTGCGCCACATATGGCAAATAATCCCAGAGATACTCCGTATCAATTGCATTTTATTTTACAATCAACTTAATTACATCAAATAATGTAGATGTACGATGCAGCCTCTTTGGTGGGAGAAGGCATGCGTGTGTGAATAATTGATTAAGCAATGGATAATTTTATGCATTTCTAAGGAATTAAGATCATTTGAATTTTCCTTGAAATTCCACTTTCTGTCCAAAGAGTGTTCCAAAATACCTGTGCCCTACTGACAGACAAGTCATTAAGAAAAACACAAGGATGCTTCAGTCTACCTGAATTGCTTTAAAACATAGGGCACCATAATGGCTGACCTGCATGTTTAGATGGCAGTAATATGAGCTGAACTGTGAATGTGTAACAGCCCCCTAAGTGACCCAGGCACTTCCAGGTTCTCCACGTGGTTAGAAATACATAACATCTGATATTTCTTTTTTGCTTTTTTATTTTTTTCTCAGTTTATTTACTGATTTCTTTTAGAGAAGTATATAACAGGCAAGAAGGGAAAATTCAGGTGAAAGGGGTTGATAAGTCAGCAAACAAGGCTGAGGCACTTTTTAAAAATTATTTCTTCAGATGTATACATAGGATCAGATCAGGATCAAATGAAAAAATGAGACTCTGAGTAAACAACTGTGCCCTCTTTTTTTTGTCCTAAGCCAAACTGTCTGCAAGGCAGAAGACTGGGCTTCAACAAGCTACAACACCATGAGTCGAATTTCAGGATCAGAAGTTTCAGGCTGGCTGATTCTGGAGATTTGCTGCAGGCCCCGCTGTGCTGTAGAGGCGATTATGTTCAAGGCCACTTAAATGTATTAAAGGAGTTTAGAAGGAGTAAGCAGTGATGAGGTCTTACACCAAGATGCTTCACTGAATCAAAGAGCTGGAAAGAAACACGCAGCTTCCTAAAGTGATGAAGGTGCTTGCACATCTGGCATGTAAAGAATGTAAAGAAACTGTTACTCTATTGTAGGACAAAAGCTAACATTAGCTGGAAATAATATGAATGAGAACCAGATGACTGAAAGATAAAAAAGCTAATACATTACAGAGCCTTCAGCACTAGCAAGAAAAGAAATCATATCTTGGCTGACAGTCTCACAGAGTGAGCCACACATTTCTCAGCATAGTATCCCAGAAGAGACAGTCCTTTGCTTGCAGTGTGGGTCTGTGTAGCCCATTTCAAAATGACTGCCCGGCCATCCCACTGGGATGAGCTCATGCACACGTTCTTCAGATTCCAGTACTGAAGGGAGCGCATCTGTCTATTGCACAATCCAGAGGCTGTTTTTATTATATGGAATAATTGCTTTCTTGGACAGGAAACATTTGTTCTCTTCACCGTGACTCTTCTCATCGACGTCTTTAATTTTCTAAGATATTAGCATACATGCATGCTAGCATGGTTCTTTATACTATATTACAACACTTTTTAGAATCAGGAATTCAGCTGATCTCACCAAACTCAGGAGGCGGGAAATGCCATTATCTTTATTTTTATAAACCAAAGCTGAAGACACCTGGAAATCAGAGCACTCCTGAAGCAGTTTCGGTCAGAATCCAACAGTGAGCTGAGATTTCCTGGCTGTGTCGTGAGTGCCTTAACCACAGATGTTTTCTTCTTAATATTGTTTGCTTGTTTTATAATTTTTTCATTGACCCCTGCCGTCCACCAACACCCTAACGTGTATTTTTGTATTGCTTTGTCCAAAGGTGAGCCATCTGCATTCAAAGATACCAATAAGCATTGTACATGAAATTACACATAAAGAGCTAGTTTGTATGCCTGTGATTAAGGAATATGCAGACAAACAGTGTACCACATGGGGAAATTACCCCAAAGTGAAATTGCAGCTGAAGCTAAATGAATTTACAAAATGGCAATGAAGGAAAGCTAAAGGACATAATCCACAAAACGCTGAGCGTATGAGTTATAGCCCTGAGCTAAGCCTGATTTGTGCAGCTGGCACTTACACAGCAGATAACCCAGGCTGACAGTGACCTTGACAGCACTGCTGCAGTAATATTTGCTGGGAACGCTGAATAGGTCTCCACCTATTTCTCCAGAGCAGGGTCTACCAGCACACTGGTATTCACCAACACATGCCAAAGCAATCCCTGTGAACGGTGTGGAAGCATGGCTCTTTCTATCCCTGAATTTTCTCTGCCCTGGGTGGGATGCTTTGGAGGCCATTTGCAATTGATTTTCCTCATCTCCGTACATGAAGGCAACAACTCTACCCCACATGCCAGCTTTGGAATTAATGGCAAAGTGCAGGTTCTTCCCCCTCTTCTCCTTTTTAAGTAACTACCAGCAAAAGCCTAACTCCAAGTTATTTGGAGAACAGAGTGCTGGGGAGATTAAAGAGTTACAAACAAATGCAGTATCGCATTTTTTTGGTTAACGGTCTGTTCCCTCTCATTTCCCTGCCAAGGCTCATGTTTGCAGTGCTCTGCTTTTCGCTGACTACAGCTGATATTGCTTCTGCGTAAAGCTGTGGGAAAAGCGCTGCTAGGGCTCCAAGGCGATCACGTAAATCCCAAAAAATCCACCAAGGGAATGGGTGGTGGCAGGACTGACACGGGCCGCTGCACGGGGTGGTGGGTCTTTGAAGGCTTCATCTTACGTCCGAGCCCTGCAATCCTTCCCACCCTCTGATGGAAAAAGCTTGCCACATCCCTGCAGCTGAGCTACATGTGCGTCCCTTCTGCCATAAATGGACAGCCCGGGCTGAGTTTGAGCTTTTGCTCTGCTGCAGCGCTTCCAGACAGACGTCACAGCCAGAGCAAAACAAAACAAGCAAACAAGATTGAAGATGAGGGGCAAGAACTGAGAGGAGAGACAGCTCCCAAGGGAAGCACGGACTGCACAAGCCCAGCACAAACATGGGGCTCGCTCTCTGCAGAGCCTCTCAGATACTTCTGTGAAGGGAGTAAAGACACCTCGTAGTGGTTCAGCTTTTTATTTTTTAATTATTATTTTTATTCATTTGTTATTTTTAAATGTTTGGAATGTGTGCCTCAGTTTCCCTAGCTATAAACGGGAGAGAAAGTGTTGCCTCTTAAAAGAGGCAGGGAAAGTGGCAATATTTACACCTTCTTGCCTTCTTGGAGCTGAAAGAAAGTTTATACTGACGCTGTCTTTCAGGTGAGAAGACATGAGGCCTGAAATGCTGGGCATTAACATTAAGGAAAACAGGTCCTGCTGTTCAAAGAAACCAGAATAATAGAGACTGGTAAGAATAGAAGTGCAGGAGTGTCTGCAAATGCTGAGGTCTAGAGCAAGCACCTGTAACACAAATGTGTGACAGTTTCCACCCACTCCCTTTTGCTATTTTCATCCCATCTGAATTCCAGCTCTGCCAATTCACTCTCACATCTGTTCTCAGAGTTGGTATCAATGCCGATTTAATCACATTCCTTCCATTTACTGAGCTGGAAGTGCAGGGCTATGTATGAGCCAGGAGGAATTAACCCCTTCCCTCCATTAGCCCATCTAGCACTCCTCCAACACCATGTGGCTGCTGGTGGACGGCAAGCTGATGGGGAGTGCTTGCCCTGTGAGTAGAGGCTTACACACTGAGGCTTGTTCAGCCCAGAGGAGAGGTAGCTTTGGGGACACTGAACGGCACCCCCCTAGTAGCTCCAAAGAGATTAGCAGGAAGATGGAGCCAGCCTCTTCACAATGGTGTCTGGTGGAAATAAGAAAGGCAACGGGTATATGTTGAAATGAGGGTAGTTTAGACTGCAGTACCTTTTTGCCCATGAGGATATCCAAGCAGGTTTCTCACAGAGCCTGTGCAATCACTATCCTTGAAGGTTTTCAAGGCCAAAGTGGATAAAAACCTGAGCCATCTGGTCAACCCCACAGCTCACCCTACTTGGAGCAAGAGGCTGGCCTAGAGACACACGAGGTCCTTTCCAACCTCAGGTATCCCATACATCTATACTCTTTATGGTCAGAGTGCCACTGTTCATCACTACTCTTTGAGATTTCCACCACAGTGTGTATATATCACTCCAAGACATCTGCTCTCTGCCACTTATGACCAAAGGTATCTCAAAAAATTTGTGGACTGCAGTATGAAGAGCACCTGCAAGACTGAAAAAAGAATGAACAATTTTGTGCCTCAAAAAAGGACGATGAGGTGCGGTTAAAAACAGGGCAATAAAAATTCAGGTTAAATATGCAGCACTGTTTACAGCAAAGTTGATTTTTGCTGCCTTGCAGAACAGTGCAGCAGAAGGGTTGCTGCTGATGGAGCTGGACCCAAGCTACTCTCCCTTGTCTCTGTACCACCTCACACAGCTCCTGTCCTTGGGCTCTCAACTATTCCCCTAACTTGGAAAAATGTGCAGTCCCAAACCATGTGCTCGGACCTTTCTGATAGGCTGCAAGACACTGCTCTGGAAGGTACCTCCTTCCGCTGAGCTCCTGTAGACTTTAGGATTTAAATTACAGAGGAACTCCTTTTTTTCTGTCCCACTTTCTAGGCATAGCACCAGGATGATGGTATTAAAACAATGAAGTGCTCCAATACTTCAATGAGTGGGTAAATAGATAAATTGTGAAGGTCTCTTTGAAGGCTGCTTGGCTTGCAAGCAGAAATGAGAGATTTGCACTCTATATTAGCACTTTTACTAAGTTCACAGAGCAGTATCTACAAGCAAATCAGGCTGCCAGGCCCTTTGTCCTACTTAATATACAAACACACTGAAGTGGATTAAGGTCCAGACAGATGTGACAGGCTCACTACCCTCTGCTTAAATGATGGTTAAAGCACTGCTTAAAGTGCTCCTTCCCTTGGAAAAAAAAACAACAACAAAACAACTCTCTCCCCGCAATAAAAAAAAAGAAGCATCAGCAAAAAAAAAAAAAAAAAAAGACAAGAAGCACTCCTACAACATTTACCACTGCTCCCAAACAACAGAATTTGTCCAAGTTTGCAATGACCCTTGAAGAAGACAGCGTCCTCTCAATTTGTGCTTCCTGTCACCTAGGCAAGTGCCAAATCTCCTGGGTTTTTCTTCTCACAGATTCTTTCCATTTCACTCCGTCTTAACAGCTGTAAATGTCTCTGGTAAATTGTGCTAGTACATTTCCATTAACATTAGCAAAAGAAAAAAAAAGTCAGTTCTGCTGAGAAAAACTGTCGGTGTATGAAGATTAATCTTTATATAGCACGCAGAACACAAGTCTGCTCTACATCTTCCAGCACAGCCTGTACCTTGTTTCTTCTCCTTCTCAACAATCGCTTTCAAGAAGTCACCGTATTTTAGCATTAATATGTTCACACCTCTATCCTCTCAGGCTTCACAATTTGTGCTGTAGTTGGCAAACTATTTCTCCTCCTGCTAGTAGTGCTGAAGACAAATGCAGTTATCCAAAATCCTATGAAGCAAAATACAGCTTTGTTTCGTTTTGCAGAAATACTCACAGACTCAGCTTACTGATGGCTGGGAGCATGGAAAGAGTTAAAGCTTCTGCCATATTAAATTGTGACCTCCAACCAAATGTTCAGGAGGCCTGCCCTGGCACAGACACGATGGCAGGGCAAGCGTTAAAGCGCCATGTATGGTAAATTCAGACTTTGAAAATCATCTCAGTTGGGAACAATTTTGGTAAATTTTTAAACACGTATTACCAACTCTTCTTCTCCTCTCCCTCCAAAACAGCCTCTTAGGATTGGTCACTTTGGAGAAAAAAAAATAAAGGGTTGACACTTGACATGTTTTATCCATCCATAAACATAAACATGCTTGAACGGCAGTTGGATTTTTCTTTTACTAAAGAACATGTGGAAGCAATTACCTGAATGTAAATGTGATAAAGAATGGATGAAATGCAAACCAAATGATGCCTTATTACTTAATATAAAGAGACTGTTCTGCGAGATCAAAGTTGCGCAGCACAAAATGTAATGGGCTTCATAGGAGAGAAAGGCTTCAGAGATTTGTTTAAAACACAGCTTCATTTTGATGAAATGCTAAGTAGGCAAAATTGGAGTAGGTTTAAGGAGTTTACCAGACCCTAACCTATGGTCCTCAATAACTTATTTTCTCTCCCTCCACCTTTTCCCACTCCACGTAATTCCCAAATGCTGTCGTGATTGCAATGAGAAACTTTCCTGGCTTCATCATGGCAGGGGATGAGAGCCACTCCATCCCAAGGCATGTAAGAAGTGTCACCACCTCCAGCACCTCTGGGGACATGGGAAGGCAGAGACCCAAATGCTCTGTGCATTTCCACAGCTTCCCTTGTGCTCAGAGAACCGCAGCCCTCAACAATCACATTGTGCCCAGGCGCTGCCCCAGCACGTATTTGTCCTTTGAATCACTAAAAATAAGAAGCAATGAGACAGCTTCTCCCAGGAATAAAAAAAACTGAAGTGGAGAAGAGACCTAGAGGGAAATTTCCAATTGTTTTCCTACCATACACCGTTTAAGAAAATAAATTCCCCACCAAGAGCCCTTTTTACCCTCTACCACCATCTCCAGTGTTAGTTTTGCTTCCTGTCACTTTATAGTTATTTATCTTTTTCAAAAGCTACATGTAGCAGACAAGGAGAAGGAATGCTGGGAAAGTGGTGCAGTGTTTTCTGCAAAACTCCACCACAGCAGAGGAATTCATCATCTTGGCCTAGTCTTCCCTTCTCTCCCATGCCCCTCCCATTCCCCTCTCATTCTGGGAGTTGCTGTTTATTGCTTTTGCCCAGATATTGTTTCTGATCATGCAGATTAGGCCATCATCTCTGTCAGAAGGCTGTAGAGTATCTAGCATAATGATTGATAACACTGGGTCCTAGCAGAACGTAAATCAATGAGCAATAAAGTTATGCATCCAAGTCACGCTTAGGGAAAGTGACCTAACTTTGGATGGGAAGCATTAATTAAAAAGAAAAAAAAAGTGTTAAGCTAGGAACATTGGATTTTGATTTACTGAAAGGATTAAAAAATAAAGGAAGTGAAAAGAGCATGTACAGGATTAATGCTGCCTATCTCCCAAAGCACTAGGTCCTTAAAAGAAATCGCAGATGTTAATCTCCTAAAGAGACTGTTTTCTTCTGCTTTTCAATTGCATGCAGTAATAATGATCATTTTGTGAACAAGACTCATGCTTACGCCTCCAATAAAACCCAGGGTACTGTACCTCACTCATGCTAATTTAACAAGCTTGTAAAGAAAACTGCCATCATAACAAACTCGTGATTGAATCAGACATTTTCCCCTCTCATCAGTGACAAATTATTAAATATTGTTATTGAAACCTCCTTGTAATGCGTTATTTTTGCAGTGGACACAGTGTTTAAAGTAGCTGAGGGAGCAAATATGAAATGCTGTCTCCACCTCAAAGGATGTAGAGTTTAAGGTAGTTTTGATCCTGCCAGTAATAATTCTTTCATTTTAGATGGATTGTACATGGGAATAAATATCAAATTGATATCAAGCATGTGCACAGACATAATTAGATGTGGGCATAACATGTTGCAAGAACACATTGATGATGTGAGCATAACGTGTTGTTTCCTTTGAAAAAGGAGAAAACAAATAAAGAAAAAGGCAGCAGTTGAGTACAGCTCACCTGGGTGAGTTACATGCTCATTCTGACTCCATGGCAGCTCTCTGGTTTCTTCTCTCCATCTTGCCTGCAGCCAGAAGCCAAGGGAACAGCAAGGGCTGGAAACAATGGGCCAGGGGAACAGGGTCAGGGCTGATCCACGGTACCAACAGAGCAGTTCAGGGGAACAGCTAGGTGTCAAAAATAACTACCCACTGAAAGCCAGCAGTGATCCAGCTTTCAAATATGGCCTTACATTTCTAAGTGCTTAATTATCCCGTCTCAGCATTGCTCATACCCCATGAAAAATTTAACTCGGACCCAGACAAGTGCGGGGTTTGGGGCTGCTCCCACTCTAGCAGCTGAGTCATCCACTGCAACAGTAACAGGTTTGGGTCATCTACCGCAGGAAACTAAAAGTTGGCCAGTAGCTCCTCATTAGCTTATTATCTTCATTACATGGGGGTAATAGTCAAGTCAGAATCACTTGCTACTATGTGGGTCATGTGCATAGGAGCTCATTTTGTACCCTCCAGAGCATCAGTACTCCATCATCTCACTGACTGCTCATTTTAAAAAATAAAATCTGTTACTGCAAGCTAACCTTGAGAGACATGGCTGGTCCAAAGCATGCCACCTGACCGCTCTTGTTCCGGCACAAGTCAGTCTCTTTCTCACAGTGGAGCTGCATAAAAACAGATATATATATTTTTTAATTTTGGCATTTACTTTGAGCTTTATTTTTTTCTGACATAATATTTGTGCTGTGAGGTTTTTGTTAATCTTCCAAGACTTCTCCAGAAGTGAGCTGGCAGTGATTTCAGTGAGAGGGTAACAGCCTTTCAGCTTTGGATGTTGGCTGCATGCTTGGTGGATTTGTTCTGAAGTATATTCTAAGGCATGACAGACCCCTTGCTAAACAAGTCCATGCAAACAGGGCCACTTTTGTTACGAAATTCCCCT
The DNA here is from genome assembly GCF_002078875.1 of Numida meleagris. Classification (NCBI taxonomy): domain Eukaryota; kingdom Metazoa; phylum Chordata; class Aves; order Galliformes; family Numididae; genus Numida; species Numida meleagris. Next base: position 58,543,211 of record NC_034410.1, read on the forward strand.
TAAATTTGCAGTGATACAAATGTGTTGAATTAATTCACACCTTTGAATTCATAACGTCAGAGCCTGCTCCATGCACACAACACTTGGTAACAGCTTTGAATTCACACAGCTGTAACTGCAAGCAGAATCCAGCCCCAGTCCTTGAGTTTCTGATGTTCAGAAAGCCTCCACCCCATTCCCAGCATGGTAGTCAAGTGATCTGCTGGATCCACTTCAGTCACCAGCCCCTTTCAACCCCCCACATGCCAAGGGAGCCGCTCTATGTGCCCTCCTTGGCTGCGGATGTCAAGTTGGATTGTGGAGAGATGGTCTTCATCCACTTTAAGTTTGCTATTTTATTTCCTTTTAAGAGCATTTTCAAGATTATTTTTTTTCTTCTGGGTGGTGAGAGATTTCTCTAAAATGAAATGAAATCTCCTCAAGGAGATGTGGGAAGCAGTTTTGGGGAAAACTAACTGGACAGAATTGAGAACTACACTTGGAGAGGAATAACCACATGTACCAGTACAGGTTAGGGGCTGACCTGCTGGAAAGGAGCTCTGAGGAGAAGGACCTGGGTGTCCTGGTGGATAACACGCTGGCCACGAGCCAGCAGTGTGTCCTGGTTGCCAAGAAGGCCAATGGTATCCTGGGGTGCATTAAAAAGAGTGCAATCAGTAGGTTGAGGGAGGTGATCCACCCCCTCCACTCTGCCCTGGTGAGGCCACATCTGGAATACTGAGTGTCCAGTTCTGGGCTACTCAGTTCAGAAAAGACAGGAAACTTCTAGGGAGAGTCCAGTGGAGGGCCACAAAGATGATTAGGGGCCTGGAGCAGCTCCCGTATGAGGAAAGGCTGAGTAACCTGGGTCTGTTTAGCCTGGAGAAGAGGCTAAGGGAGGATCTTATAAATGCTTATAAACATCTAATGGATGGCAGCCAAGTGGATGGGGTGAGGCTCATTTCAGAGATGCCCAGTGGCAGGACATGGAACAACAAGCACAAGCTGGAGCACAGGAAGTTCCATATGAACATGAGGAAAAATTTATTTACTTTGAGGTTTACAGAGCACTGGAATGAGAAGTTCTGGAGTCTCCTTCTCGAGAGATATTAGAGATCCATCTGGACACTTTCCAGTGCAAGCTACTGTAGGGAACCTGCTTTAGCAGGGAAGCTGGGCTAGACAATCTGCAGAGGTCCCTTCCAACCCCTATTATTCTGAGATTCTGTGATTCTGTAATGTTGAAAGGGCATCTAAGCTACTAACAGGAATATATAACAGAAGGTGATGGTGTACATACCATCTCTGGCTCTAAAATGGCCACCCACACCCATTCTACAGCCCTGATTCATTAAGGGATAATTTGTTCAGAAGTGCTCTTTGCCATCCCCACAGCACATCATGGACATTTGCTCTGCAGAGCAGAAAATACCCGCTAGTTGGAGCACGCTCAGGGCAGGGGTGTGTGGAGTGCCAGGGGCACCCACCCAGCTCAAGGGCTGCTCCAGGTGTCTTTTCAGACATCTGCTGATCTCATCTGTTTTTATTTGTTTCAGAGAGTCGACTTTGTGCTCTTTCAAACTTGACCTGCACTGCCTAATCGTGTGAGGACGTAACCCGGTGTCTGCAACATCACAGCCACTTTCATGATAAATTGAATTTGTCAGCCGCTGGGCTGTGGTCTTATAATGTGCTATATTATTAAGTTTCTGTGCTTTAAGATGCCAGTTAATGGAATAACCTCTTTGTCTTTATTAGAAAGAGTCCACAGCTTTATTAAGTTGCATAATTTACAACCAGTAGTGTAATCAATAAAACATTAACAAACATGTAACCTTAGACAAACCTCCCTATTGATTTATTTAAACATTCTCACAAAACCTGCCTTTGGCCAACACACGCATGCAGTCCCAGTGGTAACCCCAAAAAGCACTTCGTGCTTTAAGGTGTGGGCACTGGAGGACAAAATGAATTAAACTGGAAATATACCTCATTCTCCTCTGCTCTGAATGGATCCACTTTGGAAAGGTCACTGTTTGGTGCTTGTACATAGTGATACCACTGCAGCTCTCCTGAAATCACCCTGCAAACATAACCATTCATGCCCTTTAGCCCAGGGATGCTGAATGGCCGGAGGGTGCTGGTGGGGGTATCAGAGTCCCTCAAGGCTGTGCCTGGTGCTGCCCATCCTACAGGCTGGGTGCAGCATCTCCCTTGTGTCCTGCGCCTATCCCTGGGGACAGAGATGGGCTTTTCACCCAAAATGCCCAGGGCAGGTACAGAAAATTTTTCTTCAGATCTCTTGCTTTGGAAGGAAGCTCTAATTTGCTCTTTTGTGCCTCATCTTTACAGGGAAAATACAAAATCCTGCAAAACACAGTAGTCACCACAAAGTTAAAAATGGATGAAAGCATTCTCCTAACACAAACTTAGAAAACTGCAATATTTGGTTGGGCTTGACCCCGGTGTTTCTCAGGAGAGCTGTAACCAGCTATGGTGTGATCGAGCTTTATCCAGCCCCGTGTCTGCTTCAGATAGCAAGCTGTGTTTAACATCAGGCAAGCAACTCATTCCTTTACCACAATACCTCATGTAAATGTATTTTCCAACTGCAAAAAAAAGCTTCTGAGCTTCTGATGTCTCATGAGTGCATTTCAGTGGATGATACCACTATACCTGCAGTTATGGTTTTGATGCAATCAGGAGAGCTAGTATTTTATTATCCCTCCTCTCCATTTTCAAGACTGTGAAAAAAAAAAACCCATCAGGCACTGTCTGCTATTCCCTAGTTATGTGCATTATGGCACGACAGAATTGCATCAATGATAATTTAACAGGTAATTTAGAACTAGACTGAAGAAAGCAGCAGGTAAATCATCTCAGGGAACATTCCTTGCACAAGAAGAGCCAACACACAACTTCTCTGTCCTCAGTTTCTGTGATGTTTGGATTGCATACACATAATTTCTGGAATACCTAAATGTTTAATCTTTTTGTAATCTTTATCCTCAAGTGATACATTTATGTAAGAAAACTTTATGGACATCACTTAAAAAAAAATGAATCATCTATTAATTTTGAAAGACTTCAAAAGGTTTCTCTTTCAAAAGAGATGCAGGTGAGATGGAGAAATAAGGCTTCCCAGAAAACGTTGGGTACTGGTGTGCAGAGTTCCCACATCCCCTTTGGAGACTTTATCATTTAACAGCCACAACTCCCCTTTATTAGATCACTATAAAACAAGTGCCCAGAGGGAGTCAGAAATGAATTGAATTTTGTAGATTTAAATGATTGTGTGGGACCTTTTTGGTTTAATATATACCCTGGAGAGGTTTGCTACTAGAACTTGGGAACTTTATAATAAGAATAATTCCTTAGCTAGAGATCTTTATCTTGTTACGTTAATGATTCACTGGGGGATTATACTGGAAAATTAAGGGAAAGTTTTAAAAAGGCTATTACATCAAATGTTCTTATGGAGACATGTACAGAGATGGTCAACAAAGATTTATAGGGTGGTGAGATAAGGAGTTTACTGCCTTTGTGCTATACATACAGGGCAGCTGGTGGATTCAGCATTAGTTCCTGTCTGCAGTGTTACTCAGTGTTGTTGCCAGCATGCAGCAAGTTAAGGTTCTGAAGGCTGCCTCCTGCTTGTGTGCTGCAAAGTCTGCAAGCAGCAAGGGAATTCACATAACAGTGGTTGTAACTACCTTCGCTTCAACAGCTAGGGCCAAGTTCTGCTTTTGGGCCCATTTTATTTTTTTCTTACATTTTTCCCTTTATCCCAGAGTTTTGGCAGTGCTTGCACTCAGCCCTGCCACATCAGTCTCAGAATGTACTATTTCTAGTGCTTGCAGTTCCTGCTGGGTTTGGTTACTGTTCCAGGACTCTAAATAGAAACTGAGGTCTCCCAGGATGTGCCATTTGGAGAATGTAGATTCTGATCGTACTTTGCCCATCCAAAATATTTGCCACATTTTGGACATTCATAGTTACCACTGCAAAGAACTTTGAAGACCTATTTCCTCAGTCACACATTTTACCTGTGATCACAACCTCATAGTTTTAATGATATTATCAGGGAATTGGATGATCAACTACAATCCCCACAGCTGAAGCTAAGCATCCAAAAATAACAAAATGATTAGGAACATGTGGAGTGGTATTTTAGGCCTGAGGAGGATGATATTTTCATCCAGCTAGGAAAAATCCCCATTGACATTCAAGGGAAATGAAGAACTGAACACCCCAGCACCCTTTGCAAGTCCAAGCTCTTGAAGCAAAAATGGAAAGAAATGTGGAACACAGGAACATACACTTGCACTTTACTATCAGGTCTCCTTCAAGATCTGAGAATAAATTTATAGTAATGGATGTATCTATGGTCAAAGCCAGCCACAGAGGTGAAGGAGAAAGAATGCTGGCTTTTGACTGACAGTGGCCGCAGAGAGAGCTGTAGCCACCAGAGATGTCCAAGGTGCCCAGCTTGGACTATTCACCAACAGTATCTGTTCATACGTCTGGAGAAGTGTGGGCGCTGTCCTGCATGCCATGCACGAAGCATTCCTTCTCCCCTTCTTTGCTGTTGTTACTGATTCCCTCATCCACGATGTGTGAAAGTTAATCCCCATGGCCACTTCCTCCCTCCTTTTGAACAAATGTCCCAAGGTAGCTTTAAAGTGGGATGTAAGAACCTGGGGAGGGTGGAGGTTGAAGAGACCAAGGTTAAACTCCACTGCCAGAGACACAAGGAGAAGAAAATTTGAAGTGCTCCTCTAAAACTCAACAAGAGCTATGGAAATCCCACACCTCCTGAGATCAAGTCTCCTGAGAACGATTTTGGACAAAGAGCCCTCCACAGTCAACATTTATATGAAGGCAGAATGAGAGTACTGTGAGGAGCATAATATGCACTTTACTCAGTATAGATTTGGAAAAAAATGTCAAAGAAAGTGAATTTAAATTCCTCTGAATGCAATTAGAGTTGACAAGATTTCTCAGGGTGAGAGACTGCGCTAAAGCAAAAGCTAGAAGTTCCCATCCAGTTCATAAAGCCTTAGGTAGCTATTGGTAATATGAATTAAATTAATCAAAATGGGTAAAAGCTAATGATTCTCCTGGGAACAAAATTAGCTCCTTAATGAAAGAAATGGAGTTCAGAAATTATAATAGAATATTAGCAGATGTGCCCTTTGGAAATTATAAATTTGCAAAATCCCCTTATGTAGATATTAGTTTGAGTCAAATTATCTTTAAATCTGACCCTGGAGATGTGACGTGAATATGCGCACTACGATTTGTTCAGGAGGTCTTGAAACCCTCTGTCAGCAGTTCTGCTGAGCAAGGAGAGATACCACAGAGCACTTTCCCGAATTAGCAACAGGGCACAAAACCCAAACTTTCTTGTAATCTGCTAAGCCCTTGCTAAGAAGTCATGCTGCCTCTTGTGGACTTGGGGTTGCTGAGCATAATTATCCAACAGAAGAGATTTTAAGGAAGAGTCACATCTCAGTAGGACACATGTGGTTCTTGTCCTTGGGGCCATCCGAGGCAATGGAAGTTCTGCTCTGGATGTCACATAAAAGACAATTTATCTGCATGAATTGGTGTAGTGAGGAACAAGAGGCTCATCAGAGATCCAAGACACATCAGTCACAGCAAACATACAGAATCCCAGAAAATAAGCAAACAAAATTTGTTTGATGAATTGCTAGTGTTGAGACTACAAAGAATTTATTATGTTTTTATGGCTCTTTCCAGCCAAGAACTTTTCTCAGCCATTTATGGAAAACATAAAAGCCACTGGGAGTTAAATAGGATAAAAACTAGATTTAAATCATCCTTACACATGCTGCTCACATCAGCATACAGCTGTTTTTCAGCATTTGGAGTCCTTGAAACTTTTAAGCCATTTATAACAGCATGTGATTGGTATGAAAAATAGCACAGGCTTTCTTTTTATAAAAAGAAACTACGCTCCGGGGTGCTGGATACAGGGACTCCAGAAACCAAGAAAGATGTTTGAAGTGCTTATTGGCATTCCAGGACCCAAAAAACTCTTCCTGCCTCATGCTATCTCATAGCAATCGTGATGCCTCCATCCTGGGAAAAGGAGGAGAGAGACATTCCCTCTGGTGAAGAGGGTTCATGTACAGCACAAAGTATGCCCAAGTCTCTCTTTTGAGGATGTAATGTGCATAGTTTAAGGAATGAGGTCTTCCCTTTACTTTTGTATCAGTGGCACAAGTGTTGGCACTGTAAGCTTCATCATGCTGTCCTGCCAAGATTGATTCAGCTCTGCTTGGGCTGCCAGAGGTTTGCACACTCCATTCAGTAAAGCACCTACCACAAAAACATCTTGGACAAGGGAAAGTTCAATGGCCATTGAGTAAGTAACTCCCACCAAAAAAGGGAACAATTCCAAGTTTGCACATATAAAAAGGTTAAACAAAAACATTAGACAAATACAGACAGAAAAAGAGACAGTCCAAGAGGTGCGAAGGGCAGCTCTCATGGAAGAAATATGACCTATCTCGTCCTTTTGAAGTCTGTGAACAAATGACTAAGGAAAAGAGAGGTCCAGCTGAAAGCAGCAGGACTGGTATAGCGTCTGAGATCACATAATGTCAGCACAAGACACAGAAATTTGTGATTTTTCTGTGCTCAGTCTGAAGATGCTTTGCAGAGATGGATCAGTGACATTATCCCTACTTTCCAGACAGGAAAATTGAAATAAAAAGAAAATAGAGTGACTTTGCCCAAGTTTTAAAGAACAGCGGTCCAGTTTCATAAAGGTTTTTAAGGTTTCAAAAATTGGCTTAGTTCTGAATTGCAATGAGACCCCCAAAGATTGCAGTTCTCAGCAAAGGGGAATTTAAAAACTCAACGTATTTCAGGTTGATTGACAGGTTTTGTTGTAATAGAAACTGAAACATTCTGTTTTGACTTTGACTTTAAAAGTTAATGTTATGTTTTAGAAAAAAAAAACTAATACAAAGTTTAAAAAATCAAGGCAAAATGAGATGTTTCAACACTGCATTGTCAGTACTTTTTCCACTGGTTTTCATAGAATCATATAGTAGAATCATAAAATGGCTTGGGTTGGAAGGGACCTCAAAAATCATATAGTTCCAACTCCCCTGCTGTGGAATACAGTTGTTTGCTGTTTTTCTGACAAATTGTGCCAAGAACAAAACCCCGACAGCTCTCTTTGCCATCTAAGGATGCATTTTAAGAATACTTTAATACAATAAATTATATTTTGTATATATTAATACCATTTTGTATGATCAGTAAAAAGATTTTTTCTGCAGGGTTTTGAAACTGCCTAACTGAGCCTGACACAAAATTCATTCTGGTCCACATGTCTTATTCATAGCCTGAAGTTGCCTGATCTCTTTTTGAACCTGTTTTTAATAGACATCTGCAATGTTATGTAGCAACAAGTCCCATGGTCTTTAAGTTTATATTAATATATGAAAAAAAACCTTTGGTTTCAACCTTGCTGCTTTGGTGTTCCACTGGGTTCTTGTCCTGACAGAAAAAAAACAACCATCTTTCCTCATTCACCTGCCCCACATCACTCTCTTAAATGTATAGACTTCTCTGATATTCTCCCTCAAACCTTCTCAGATTTTGTTATCGAGTAATTTCATCTTATTATTTTGAGTAACTGTATCTTGTTTGCAGAACTGATCATTTTGTGAGTCTCCAGTTTTGCTGGACAGCACACAAATTCATAGAGCAAGAGATTTGCTGCCTGGAAACTCCCCCTCCTCATGTCCCTTGTAGATAGATTCCACAAAAGTCTCTCCTTCCTTAAGAACCTATGGTGAGAGACCTTGTCAAAAGCATTGTGAAACATAAGTTCATTGTATCAGTTGAATCGCATTTGTTCGTGTGCTTGCTAGCTCCATGAAGGCTCTCTCATTTGTTGTAAAGGTAAGTCTTCTGTGCAGTCCTGTGCATTTATTTTTGTGTATAAGAACTCTGCATATGATTGTTTCTACCAATCTGACTGGTTCTTAACGGAGGTTTACTGATCTGTAGTTCCCAGACACGCTCACAGTCATTACTAAAGACTAGTGATGTGTTTGTACAATTGTTGTTCTGGAAAAAGAAAAGTGATGGGTTACATACCACAGTTAGTTGTTGAATAATTTCACATTTTAGTTACATTATAACTCATGGATGATTTTTGGCTTGTTCTCATGATTTGCTCAGCAATCTCTGAAATATCAGTTCTGGTGTGAGACTGTCACCGGTAGTGAATAGTGAGACCAGTAATTTATTTCCTCTTTCCACTATGTCCTTACCCCCCTTGACTTCTTTTTTTTCTCCTCATCATCTACTGTTCCATTGACCTTTTCCTGTTTCAAAGGTGCATGGATTCGTTATTGCTGATAATGCTACGGTTACTACCACTGGTACCCTTTAAGTCCTTAGTAAAGCTCTCCTGGAAATCTTTTTTTTGTCCAATGTTAATTAGTTTTACATTTAGCATTTAACATGCAAGAATTTATCTTTTCCTGTTCTGTTATTTTAACGTACTGTGGGAAGGGGAATATTTCTTTCATTTCTAGTAGTTTTCTCCTACTACTAACCAGAGTGGTTTTCTGAAGTGTTGTTTCTGTGTTTAGCCCGCTACCTATAGTCTTCCTGCTGCCTGCAGATATTTTGTCCTTTCACTTGCTCCTTCTGCTTTTCTTTACATGAGTGTCTTCAGTACTAAATAATGCTTAGTGACAAATTCTGGAACCTACTGTTGATATTTAGTGCAAATATTAGTCAAGAGATATTTTGTGACTAATATAAAATAGTATAAAATAATAACAGCTACAGGATCTGTTTAATTTCTTTATCAATTGTTGACATTTTTATTTCACAACCATAAGCTAAGAATGAGAAAAAAATAATGTCAATAAATCCCCGATAAAGCACGCTTCTGTCTCCTAGTCTAGTGGTTTATCCTCTAGCCCATAACACTATTTAACCATCTAGCTTGCTTTTCCCAGTCAAGCACTTGTGAGATCTAGATTATTTTCTACCCTTCTTACGCTTTTCCCATCTGCCCACTATCAAATGACCCATGTACAAAATGAGATCGACAGAACTTCCTCACTTCAGAGACATGTGAGATGTCTCTAAACATGAGCCATGGAGCTACCAACTCAATGTATGTTATATGTGAGAAAGTTTTTACGCTCCCTGCCATGTGATACTCATTTTCTGTGGAGCTTTTTGAGCCTCAGCCCCTTTATATGCTTATTTTGTGAAAATGAAGTTTCCTTGCTGAGATGTAAGACCTCATACCTGTAAAAAATGGATTCACACCTACAGTTAAGGATTATCTATGGTTTGCTTTATTTGGGAAAAGATATCATTTGTTGAAATGAACAAAATGCCCCTGAAGCATAGTGAGAAGGGAAGAGCCTCCTTGAATTTAAGGTGTTATGATTCTTATGAACTGTCCTGGGGGAAGTTTCAACACCTGTGAGCCGAAAGTGAACCTCTAAAAGGCATCTTACATCATTTAAACGTGATGACCGTAGCTGGAGTGCACATGGCCTATTCCAGAACAGCTAGCAGGGCACAGGGCAGCTACTTGAGCATATCTTAACAGCAGCCTATAGACAACTTTCATTTATGACCACCTCCCAGTATATCAGGGGCTTTCTGGCAGCAAGCAATCATTGGTTTCCCCTCACCTGGATGGAGAGATTTCCTCCCATGGCACCAAATATTCCAGTGTGCTCCAGCTCTGGGCTGGCAGCAAAGGTTCAAGGGGGTGATGCCTATGCTGCATGAGTCTGCTTTGATCGCTCTTCAGGCCTTCAGCTGACTCTTGATACAAAGAGATGAGGAGATGGCACTCTAGTGCCTGGCATTCCAGTGTGCTATGGAGAACATAGCCCAAAAGACTCATTATGGAGCACTCGTCTTCACAAGACTGAAACGTTTAACAAGCCTGATGTACTGCTCAGTGTAACAGACATACTGAAGTATTGCCACAAAGGAGCTTTGGGCTCCTGTTGCAGGCTTGGAGCCCCCTAGAAGTTGTCTGGGTCTGATACAGGGGGAATACCTAAAAAAAGTCATTTGCCCTGGGAAAAGCTCCTTGTTTATTTCCATTAGAAACACTGTATTTATATATATATATATAATATGTACACTTTTTACAATAATAAAAGCTGTTTTTAAAGGGGTCTATAACTCACAGACACAGAGTGAATAATTTACTAGAGTATTTGTTTGTCTGGAGGCCCTCTGGGCAAAAAACATCAAGGATAACAAGAAGGCTAAATACTAATAGTCACAGTCATAAAAAATTACATACATGATTAAAATATCTGTTTCAAGGCACTTTTATATTTTCTATTAAGTCTCCTAATGAACATCAAAATACAATTTTCCATATGAAAAGGGCAAGCAAAAAAACAAATGGCAACTTAGCCTTATTTGCCATGACCTTGCAAGATTCCTAAAACCTCACCTCCTCACCTATTAAATGCATTGAATAGTGGGTTAGTATGCAAATTAGTCAGATAAGGATATCAGATGGGAGACATATCAGCATCAGTTGATAGTGCCAGCACCGGAGAGAAAAAACAAATAATGAAGAACGGGGTAACTGGATTCAGGAGGAAGCAGATCTTTCAGATAACTGGGACGGTAAACAGAAAGCAAGATTTAAATTAGACTAATGTTATATCATAAGTCCGGAGGCAGTTAACAAAGACACAAAGAGCACATGTGAAACAGGAGAGCAGTGCAGAACGACCTGACCAGGAGAGGACTCTTCTCCATGCCTGTTTCCATGATGCCCTCCAATCCACTAGGCCCAAGCCTGGCTCCAGCATGGGTGGGCCCAGTGGAGCAGCTCAGAGCTCTTCAGCCAGGAACAGTGCTAACATTTCCCTGCTGCTGCCTTTGAAGTGCTGTGCTCAGTCATGTTCTCATGTGGAAAGGGCAACGTGGCCCACGCTTGGGTGCAACTTCAGCTATCCATGCCAAGGGAAGACTTTTGGAAGATGCCTTATGGAGGGCAACTGGAGCAGGGGATTTGCATGCGGGAGAAGCAAGCCTTCTTCAGTGACAACATGAGATCACAGGGACAATGAAAGAGCAGGGCTAACCCAGCTGCCCTGTGAGTAGCCATCCCTGTGATGAGGACTGTCAGCTCCACACACCGTGCTGTTTGCTGCTGAGAGGCACAACACCAGGCCCTGAGACTTACAGGTGGCAGCTCCCTCAGAGAGCAATAATCTTGCCCTGAAATCCACAATAAATGGAGACTTTTGCATCCATTAGCTCAGTGTTTCAGCAGATGATCTCAGAAGGAAACGTCTGAGGAGAAGGGGAGAAGACCAGACATGTGGACCACTGTCATTCTTTGCTTTACCCTCAAGTCTGAGGCAGGGGCTTGAGAGAAAGTCTGGCTTTAACACTCAGACCGCAAATACAGGCACCACCATCCTCCCCCAGATTCACTATCAGACATTTTAATGTGTGTGACTGCAGTACAGTCTCACATCAGGACGTAACAGAACATATAAGCTCCTTGCTGCTACTTGCTAATTGCTCTTACCCGTTAGCCCAAACAGTGGAGACCTCTGCCAAGCAGCCAGGGTGCATCCGAGCGTTATACTTTTAGCATATGGACCATTAAAACTCCTAGCAAAAAGAACAGTTTAAACTGCTTGATGCTCTGGTAGGATTTTTGCCATCTGGTACCCTGCCTCTTCTGCTGGCAGAAGCCAAGGTTGGATGCAGCTTTAGGATACTAACTGCAGTGTCATTTCCATACAAATTGTGAGCTTGGGGCAGGCCCATCAGAAAGCATTTGCCTTTCAAATGTTTTTCCTGCCTCTTTCGAGCTGTGTATCAGGAGGCCAAAGGAAATACAGGATCCTCTCAAGAATATTACTGGTGCATCCACAGTGTGGAGCAGGGAGGGATGAGCCAGAGGTGTTGATGCTTATTTTGTTCATTTTTGTTGAAGATGGAAAAAGGGATGCTACAAATATCCCTCCTTTCAGGCAGGAGGAGCATCCAGTGAGAGACGTGCCACTGACTGGTCACTGATGGTGTTTAGAGTCCCAGTCAGAAGCAGACTCAGGCTCATTTTGTGCCAACCACCAAGAAGAGGATGAAATCACAAAACAAACATCATAACTAATATACTTACTTAACAAGCAGAATGAAAACCCAGTTCATAATATTAGTTACCTCTACATACAGTCCAAATTCACCCCGTCACAGATCATTGCTGGATGTGAATTTGAACACCAGCACATATATTCAGTAGACACGTATGTGATCTGGGGTCTCCACCGAACAAGGATGCTTTATTCTCTGGGGCTACAGTGAAAAGATGGCCGTGCCCTCCTGAGGCTGCCTGTGTAATCTGGCCCTCAAATAATTCACACAGATAAAACTGAGCTCATAATTTTTGCTCTTTTCAGACTGAAAGGTGCACACATTGTTCCTTCCTCCCCACTCCAGAAAGGATCTCTATACAAAACTGATGTTCCTACTTACAGCAGTATTTCCCAGGAACTATGCTGAGGACACTGGGTGAGCGAGAGAGCTGTTCTTACACAGAATAAGGGCAAACATGCTCTGCACTTCTTCAGAAGGAGCCTGAAGATGCATCAAGGAGACAGGTCCTCAGGTGATGCCTATCTAAAAGCTGCTCTGTCTGCAGGTGGCTACAGGGCAGTTCTAATATTTTATCATAGAATCCTCAGAGTTGGAAGGGACCTTTAGAGGTCATTTAGTCCAACTCCTGCAATAAACTGGGACATCCACAGCTAGATCAAGTTTCTCAGAGCCTGCTCCACCCTGGCCTTGAAAGTTTCCAGGGACGGGGCATTCACCACGTCTCTGGGCAACCTGTTCCAGTGCCTCACCATCCTCACTGTAAAAGACTTTTTCCTTATATCCAACCTAAAGCTACCCTCTTTAAGTTTGAAACCATTTTCCCTTGTTCTGATCCCTCACCAGCTATAGAAGTATTACCATGAAGGACATTCACAAGCATGCCATGCCTAAATGTAACCTACTCTAAATGCAGATTTTTTCAATATCTTACTTAAAAAGGTAACTTAAGAGACCCCTTTGGCTGTAGAGGCAGGTTCTGGGAGAGCCACTGCCTGAGCACATCACACGACAGCCTGAGGAACCCCAGCCTGCTCTGCCACCAAAGGCCTTTTTGGAGTAGGCAGACAGAGGTACCTATTGGGTGAGCTTTCTACATCAAACTCCCAGCAAAAAGATGCACTGTGGAGGATCTCCTGCTTCTGCTAAAATCTTCCGCCTATTCTAATATCTATACAGTTATTAAAAGCTCCAGGGCTTTGCCAAGTATTTTTTATTAACAGATATGAAAAAAACGGAGCCTTTGTTCAAGAGCTAAAATATCCAGACAAAACCTGAAGGACCTTATGCTGTCAATGCCTGTAAGAAGTTTTCCACCAGAGACAGCTGAACAACAAAATTGACACAGCTAATATTGCTAAAGGTAGAGAGAGAGGAAGGAAACAGAGCCCTGAAAATAAAGCCTTTCACAAGTCTTTAGACCTGAACTCCATTCAAGTGGCAAAAACATAGAAACCACTTTTTTCCACTTTTCCTTTGTGAACCATATAATACTAGGTGTAAAGCCGGCACCTGAACAACAACAGCTACATCTGCATAGCAAGCGATTATCACATGCTTTTGCCTTCAGCAAGCTATCAGTTCTGTAGTAAGAAAGCAGGGATGGCTTAAGCTTGTATCAATCCTTCCACCAGGCTTTTCTGTTTACTTTTTCAACTTCTGCTGCCTTTTCACTGAGGTGCAGCAGTGTCACTTACAACTCCCCCAGGATATGTTAGATAAATACACAGCTTATTCAAGCAGCCCCGCCATCCTCTTGGAGCAGATGAAAGCTCCCTCTCAGCTGGAAGATATTTGCAGCAGCTCAGTACCCAGCTCCCTCTCTGCCTCTGTCCCTGCCTCCCTCTCTGTATCCCCACCGTTCCAGGCCAGCACAGGGAGGTTTGGCGAGGCATCTGGTGCCATCCGTGCGTGGCAGGCTGTTGGAGGGAAGGCCCGCGCCTTGAGTGGAGGGTGTCGGGAGAGCAGCTGCTGCTCCGTACTTCCCCTGTGGGTATTTTAAAACAACTGCTTATCTGCTTACTTCCAAGAAATTGTTGCTTTGTGACTTCTGCAGATTTAAAGTCACATTAACAGTCCCTAGGCGTTTTATTTTTATTTTTTTTTCTATGATAAATCTAAACAAAGCAAACAAAATGATCCTCAGGCCTCTTCACCTCAAGTCCACTCATTCAAATAACCTCAGGCATCTTCCTCATCTTCAAATATCCTGGAAGAAAGTGTTACTGTGACCTGAGCCTCACTGTATTTGCTGTTTTTCCTTACAGCTCAAGCTCCTGGAGAATCTCAGGTTTCATTAAAAATATTTTTGAAGTAGATAAGTGCTCTCAGAGATCAGCCTGAAAGCAAAACTTGAGTGCAAGTAGGAGATCAGCAGCCAAGACTCAGAGTGCACACAGCTTTTAGCTATTAAGACACACTGTGCAGCAGACTCTCCACTTTCTTCTTGCTCCTTCACTGTGGAGACTGAAGAAGGATGGCTTTGCTTTGTGTTGAAGGTGCCAGGCTAATTTCTTGGTGCTGGAGAAGGCTGTGAATGTTGTGTGGTGTAACACAGGAACAATGATTGTGTTGCTAGCCATAAGATTTTTGGGGGGTTGGGCAATGACATGAGTCTGTCACCTCCTACACACAGGGAGCACTGAAGGAGTAGCCACCTGGGGCTACAAAAAAGAAGGGGACAAACTCTTCAGCAGGATCTGTTGTGTTAAGACAAGGGGAAATGGTTTCAAACTAAAAGAGGGGGAGATTTTGATTGCACATAATGAAGAATATTTTAACTGTAAAGGTGATGTGTCACTGGAACAAGTTGCCCAGTGAGATGGTGGATGCCCCAACCCTGGAAACATTCAAGGTCAGGCTGGTCCAGGACCAGGGGAAGTTTTGGTAAAATGGCTGTAATAATATCCACTGTGCAAACAAGTTTTCAGGTATAAACAAAGGTGCTATCAAAGCCTTTCTGACTACAACTTCCCCCTCCCCCCCCCCTTTAAATTAATTTATTTAATTATTTTTATTCCACCTGTATTTAACAGGAAAGAAATTCTAGCTCCAGCCTTGATTCACTCATGGCTAGATGGTTTGTTCATGTTCCCATTAAACGTCACTCAGATCCATTTCTATGGAGCTCTGCTGTCTCCACGCTTGCAGCCCTTTGGCACAGCCTTGATTTATTCTGCAGAAGCACGTAGCTGTCTTGCTACCTTTACACCAAAGCTCGCTCCCAAAAATTACTGCTGCTCAACCTGGGCTTGACGCTAAACTTATTACCTGCTTGTGGTGCATTGGTTGTTTTTATCCCCCATCTTCTCTCTCCCTGTCAGTCACTGTCATCATCTCAGGGACCCAACGCAAAGGCTGGAGCAGCACGATGTGCCCGATGTGGGCAGGAAGCCAGCACATTTTTTGTAGGTTAACTGTCCTCCTCACAGAGCGCGTCCCTTCGCTCAGGCATATGCCAGCAGTCAGCTATTCCTCTGCACCTCCTCCACTCCTCTGTTATTCCTCCCACTCAGACTTTCATGCTCAAACCAAGTTGATTAAAACATTGCTGTCATTATAAAGAAGAAAAAAAAAGGGCAGGGGTTGGGGGGGGGGGGAATTTACTTGCAGCTGCTGCTTCTATCAGCCAGCAAGTTGCCTTTAAACTCTCCCTGATAGAAAGCAGCAGCCTGCTCTGGCTTTCCTTTCCTCGCTGCTGCAGGGCTCCTGCATACAGACATTTCCACACCATAGTTACCTGAAGGAGTCTGCCCTTGGCACGTGATAACAAATAGGGTGCCCACCAGCACCCTTCTGGCTGCCCACGGCTGAGTGCATGGGGTGCTGCTCCCCTGGCAGAGCCCATCCCAGTCACACAGTGGTGGGACATGTGGAGATGGTGTGGCCCTGTGCAGGCTATCTGATGGGGAAAGACAAGGTGATGGTGTTAACATCATGGCAGAACCATGCCTGGAAGGCTGTGATCCCTCTCCCTTGTCATGTCTGACGCACTGAGGAGTAGGCGCAATAGAAGCTTATGGTTGGGAACATCTCTGAGCTATAAGAGGGATTTTTGTGAAAAGCAGGCTTGAATCCAGATGTGGAACACACAGCTGGCACATGTCCTTGGAGCAGGCCAAACCCTACCACATAAACGTATTGTACCTTACTATTGCTGAGGTCTTCAGCACTCAATCCAAACCTTACAGCCTGGGACATCTGCTTGTAAGCTGTTATAATGAATGGAAGAAAATGATATACTTATCATCTTGGCTTAGGAGCAAATGTCATTCCCCAACTCAGTCCGTAAGAACAGCTAGTGACTTCCAAATCATGCAAACCAGGGAAGCAGATAGCTGGGAGTGTACCATTGCTTTGACAATAAATTATTACACTTTACAAATAATATCAAAATGTGCTCAGCAAAATAAGAAAGGCCACCATCCCAATTCTGTGTATGCCTTTGCTCTCCTTTTTCCTTTACTATTTCTCAGAAAGTTCTTTCTTCTTAGGGCCTGTCCCCATGCCACTGGTTCCCTTCTCACTGAAGTGGACAGAATTACATAAGATTTGGTTTCATAAGGCAGGAAAACCCTGGTGTGCTGCAAAATGCACTTATTAAGTGGTCTTTCAGCCCTCTACAGTGTAAAGTTTTTTTTTAAAGAAAAGGACAAAGGCAAACCATAGGCTGAAAAGCTCTTAAATCCTTGGTTTTATTCGTACTTCTACAGCTCAAGCACAGAAAAAAAGCATACTTAAGCTTAGTGCCTTATGAGTGATGACCCACATTTTCAGTGTGACAGCGATGAAAGAACAAGGGCTCTCCACTTCTGGCATCCCAAGAGGAACCTGAGTTTCAGAGACAGGGCAGCCAACTGTCCTAAAAAGAGGAGATTTCATTTATTAAGAGATAAGTGGCCATTTTAAAAAACATGACCATTAGTTTTCCCATGATTAGTCACTGCAGATTGTAGGACCATCTGTTTGATAGGATACAGCAGATAAGAAAAGGAACGAGCTATTTAATTGTTAGAACAGGACTACCAACCTTCTTCTGTTTCTTCACTGATGAAATTTGCATTCCAATGAGTCTGTTGCATGACTTGCTATCTTAAAGCTGAAACCCTGAACTTTCCAAATCATGGAACTTCATATTGTTCCAATATTAATTTCCATTCTCCATCAAAATGGCAATCCATTCAAAATTTCTGCCAAGAAAAAATTTCAGGGAAATGTTCAAATCAAATGACTTTTTTTTTTAACAAAAGTATGTTTCATTTTACTTTCAACTTTGAAATCAAAATCAAAATATCTTCAAAAGGACAAGAAAGTGAAAACTAGGAGCATCTTGTTCTAAAACACTTTGAAGTAGATTGTTCTTACATCTCCAAGTCTATTTTTCTTCAATTGTATTTCAAAACAAAATATTGTCAACCTGTACTGACAAATTCTCACAGCATTGATTCAGTAGTTCTTTCACCTCACTGGGTGGGCTGAAACTGCACATGTACAGGCAAGGATGAGAATGGGTGTCTTGACTAAGGGTCTGCAGGCCAAACTTCACCTATGTAGGGTTGATATAGATGGCCACCAGAAAAATTGTGAATGCAATTACCAGCTGACCCATTCCAGCAGCAAGCATGTTGATGCTAGAATTATACAAATGACTGCTTGATGAAAGGATGCATTTGTTCAAAGCACATTTGCCTAGCTCACTAATCTCCATAAATATCCTGTTGGGAAATCCTTTGAATCCAATACCTGATAAATGAATTTGGCAAGTGAATAGATGTTCCCCAAGCCTATTACTGAAATACTGTACACCTGTTAAAAGAATGCTGCCGTGCATTTATTTTCACACTGTACGTTTGCTCTTCAAAAATATTTTTTGATGATGGAGAGAGAAAAGTGATGCTGAAACTGAGCCAACAACTCCGCATTGCCTGAAGGATCTGAGTGGATGCATCTTGAATAAAGAGTGTCTGGCTCACCACGGTTCCCTCTGCTGAGGGCAGCAGAAGTTCCCCAGAGGGAGCACCCCTGCCCTAAGCCTGGACAGACACCTCTGTGAGTCCAGCTGTCCACACCAAAGGCCTGTGTGAGTTTTGTCCACCCTAGCTGTGGAAGTCAGTCTCAAAGGGAAATGCTCGGAAAGAAGGGAGTATGGATGTTTGTTGGTGGAGGAGTAATAAAGGTGTGACTTCAAGCTTTGTGCTGATCATGAAGTATCCTGTAAGCTTTACAGTGAAAAATGGTAAGCATCACAAATGCATCTTAGTGAATATATATCCACCTTGTCGACAAGGACTTCAGTCAGTGGGCATCAGCGTATATGCAATGAATTTTATGACTTTGACTTTAACAACCGCACTTCACGGCTGCTTTGATCAGACAATTGGTATTCCAGAGAGGTTGCTTCGATGTGGAAATGAACTTCTGTAGAGGACTCTGCACAGGTCTGGTGAAGGAGAGAGTGGAAATTCCCCAGGCATGCCAAAGGGGAAGGCTTACAAAGATACAGCACTTTGGGCACAGGAGGGGAACCGTGGGGCAGACTTTCCAGACCATTGTTCTAGCAAATAGGTTCCCAGGCAGAACAATTTCTGCATCGTGGCTAATAATATTTATGGAAGGTGACCTCTACATTTGTAAAAATGAACATCGTATTTGTTGAGGCACATGTTAAAAGCCAGTCGTTTAATCAAGGAGGAACACCAACTTTAGTCCCTTGAAAAGCTGGAAACCAGGGCTTACACTTCAAACTGTGTGGGGGTCGACTACATGCAGAGAAATCATTCACTGTCTAGCAGATGAATGCAACAAAACTGTAAACTTTCATAGATAATTTGGAAAAGAAAAAGGGGCTAAATTAATTGAATAAATTATTTCCTGCAAATCATTTACTTTGCTCTAATTAACAGGAGCTTGTGTACTCTGCTCCTTCTGCAGTACCTCCTTGGCTGCCCCTAAGGGTCAGTGTCTCCAAGAAATCCATCATTTTACTTTCAAATGTATTTTCATTAAGTTATAAATAGGAATAACAACAAAAGAGGTAGTCTGAGGAAGAAAGGAGGAGAAATTATCAAGGGGACTTAGTAGCAGTTGAACTTCAATTAGGGATGGCATTCCAGTTCTTCACAGAAATATTTGAACTCTTGCCCACACCACCTGGATGAAAAACTTTCCACAAAAACTCCCCCCTTCCCAGATGCCACAGTTACCCTAATAATCTTCCAGATCTTCCTGGAGATGAGAAATTGCCACTGCAAACCAAAACCAAGTCTCCTGCAGAGGTCTCATCGATGGGTATGGAGTGCGGGGAAGAGAGGAGGGCGAGCAGAGGGGCTGGCTGAAATCATCTCTTCAGCCAGGAAAAGGAAGAAATTTCAAAGAGTTCAACTAAGGTCTTGGATTTCAGAGAACATTTTGCTCCAACTTCAAGTCAGTAAACACTGGGGAATCTTTACTGCATGCTTTAAGACTTTTTTTCTGGACATATTAATGACTTCCAGCACATTTAGTGCCCAAGGGTCCTAACCCACATCAGAGCCCCACAGCACAGAATAACTTCACCCTGAAGTACTCACATAGTAAATCGGCAAGCCAGAGTGCAAGCAAGAAGGCAACGCTGTGACACAGAGGAGGTCGGTTCAATGGGTCAGAGCTGTGACCAGAAGTGAGAAAGCCATCTCCTGGCACTGCACAAGATGGTCTCGTCCACCAGCTGGTCAATACTAGACATCGCAGCATCCTGCCTGCTATCCACTCCAGGGAAGTGCCAGGAGGTTGTGTATTTCAATGACTGGCTGCAGCTACACAGTGATCTTGCAGGAGTCTTGGCTTTGTGCTGCCCACCAGCACGCCAGGATTTCTTTTCTGTTGGTCTGATGGGGACAAAGTCTCAGAGGAGATTTTTAAAAGTTCACACAGAAAGATCATTCCCTATTATAAAAGGACCCTGGAAACAAGATGAATATTACATTGAGTGGAGAGAAGCAAAATTAAGACAAAGTCATTCATCTGCAAAAATATCAGGGATTATGTTCCTGGAAAAAGCCCCTCCTGTCCCGGAGTAGCGGTAGTCAAAGAGGTCAAAATAATTAATATTGAAGTATCGATGTAATAGGATGTGTAGAATACAGTTATAAACACAGATTACATTATAAAAACATTTTCTGGCAAGAGTCAAAATTATAGTTACAGGGTTCAGAACTGCTATCCAGAGGGTATACACAATTACCTCTTGTCTAGGCAAGCTATTGGAGGAACACATTAGCAACAGAGCAATTAGAGATAGGCTTACTTGTTTCCTGGCTTATTTTGTTTACTGTGGCAAACATATCTTGTATTTATAGAGGCATGAGAAAAGAGCTGAGCCATATGTTTTGGAATAAATGTGAACGCATGCAGGCAAAGCAGGAGCAAGTTTGCTCATCAACTCTCCTCTGGCTGTAGTTTGCATTGCTCTGAGCTCATACGAAATTGTGACCCCATCACATTCAGTGCTGCATAAACATACAAGATGGCCTCCAGATAAAATGTGTGTTTTTATTTTGAAATTTATTTTATTTAAGTCAAAAGGCAGAGCGACTCAGTGGTGTACTCCAAATCCTCATTTCTAAAAGGCTCAAAACTCTAAGGTGGGTGTACACACTTGCAAAGTTAAAAAATATATATTATTTGGAGGAAACAAACAAATGAACAGGAAAGCTTTGGCCAAATTCCCAAATTGAAGGCAAGGGTTGTCTGAGGCCTCTGCTTTCTAAATAAGAAGTTAAAATCCATACATTTCCTTTTGCTTAGACAGCTCCCTGTATTCTCAGGTCTTCACTTTCCTTCAGGCTGGTCAGTACTGATGTCAAAATTCACGTTTTGTAGGACAACACCATAGCAAGTACTGTTCTGCCTGACTCGAGGGTTGCAGGAGAGTCTTGCATAATTTCTGTCAAAGGGCACTACTTTACATGAATGTTTTTCCTTGAAAGCTGAAGTGGAAGCTGCAAAGATCAAAATGAAGAAGTGTGTAGAAATGCCTCAACTCACATTACAAATAACACTCTGTGGGTTGTTACTTAAGATAAAGTGTTCAAGAGGGAGGTGATCTAAGTTTCTGAAGAGCCAGGCTTAGTGGTCCTTGATTATAGTAAATCATACAGCTACACTCCAAGTTTTTCTTCAAGCTACCTGAAGGTGTGCTGAAGATCAGATGGAAGCCTGATTCAAGACATTTTTCAAACAGTTAACTGGAGAGCCAACTAAAACTCCCCAGTACAGAGTTTTAAATAAAAACACATTTTTTCATATTGGTTTTGCATTTCTTGGTGCGATACGTGTATCAGGCTGACCTCTTCTATATATTGCCCATCATCTCCCTCTCTACTCAAAAGATGATAATATGCTATGGGGGATTGATTTTATTTCTTCACAGTTGTTTTCTTTCTTTCTCTATCATACAAGTAAATGAAAGTAATGAAAATATTTCTAGTTCACATTTGGATATAGAGAGCACAAGCTGTTTGCATAGGAAAGTGGCTTGCCATACAATTTACTAGTAAGAACTGAGTTTGATTCAGTAAACGCTCTAGAGACTCAAGATATTTTTAATACCTGCATAACATTATACAATGTGCATAAGTGCTTTCCTCATTGGGAACAACCTAAAGTTATTTAAGTACTTTCTTCAATACTAATGTAAATGCATAATGCAAAAATAACAACATCCATTATGCTAATGCTCTTCCTAACTTATGAAAAAAATGTTTTGGTGCCTGCTTCTTCTCAGCTACAGAACAACCACTTTCATCTAGAGTGCTGTTTATCATCTTCCCTTCAGAGCCAAAATATCTTTCTGGGATTAGTAGTTAAACCCATGTTAAAAGGCTTCTGTGGTTGTCCACAACATTTCATGCTTTCTCTTAACACCCAGAGAGATGAAACTCGACTTGCTCAAAGCAGATGATTTAGAAGACATTCATGTCGGAGCTCCCATAACTGTACTAACATGTTCCTTAGTTTTTAATCTCATCAGCTTGTTGAAAGTGTGGCTTTCATTCTCCTGCCTTTGACTTGTGTGATTTTGCACTCAGGTATATAGTATTTCCAATGCCGGCCACAGTTTAAGAAAAAAAAATTACCACATTAGTAAGAAAGTCTGGAAGAGATTTTTTTTTCAGATTCAAATAATAGAATTTTTCATCTCAACTTCACAAACTGAGGCCAGGGGCAAATACAGCCTTCTCACCTGGAATGATACAGAAAGTCACCGTGCCGCAGGACTGCTCAATGTTTTTTTGCCTCATTTATGATCCTGATCCTTGCTACATCCAAATGTCTACTTGTCCTACGGGGTCTTTGGCACCAGGAACTGGGACGAGACATTACTTAACACACAAAAAATTGCTTAATAAGGTAAAACATATTTTGAGGCAGAACAATCTATCTGCATGGAAAAAAAGAACAAACAACATGCTATACTTACTATATTTGAGTTCTGGAAGATGTGGTCCACATTCCTTGCTGTGTGTTTACCAGTTCTGGACTGCATGGGATGGAGACCATCACACTTCTGGTCAGCAAGGAGCTCATTGCACCAGTAATCATGCAGCTGGCATGGTTTGGGTTGGAAGAGATCTTAAAGATCACCTATTTCCAACACTCAGGCCATGGGAAGGGCTGCCAATCAAAAGAACAGGTTGCCCAGGGCCCAACCTGGCCTTGAACACCTCCAGAGATAGGGCATCCACAGCTTCTCTGGGCCTTACCGCTCTGTGAGTAAAGAATTTAAATCTTTAAAACCATTCTTTACTTTAAATCTTTAAAACCATTCTCCCTTGTCCTATCACTATTGTACCATGTAAAAAGACAGTCTCACTCCTGTTTATAGGTTCCTTTTGAGTACTGGAAGGCTGCAATGAAGTCTCTCCGGAGCCTTCTCTTCTCCAGCCCAGCTGCCTCAATCTTTTTTTCAGAAGAGAGGTGCTCCAGCCCTCTGATCACCTCTGTGGCCTTCCTCTGGACTCACTCCAACAGCTCCGCATCTTCATCTTCCTTGTGCTGGGGGTCCCAGATCTGGATGCAGTACTCCAGATGGGACTTCACAAGGATAGAGTAGAGAGGGACAATCTCTCTCGCCCTGCTCGCCACCCCTCTTTTGATACAGCACACACTGCTGGCTCATGTGAAGCTTCCTGTTGACCAGAACCCCCAACTCCTTCTCCACAGGGCTCTTCTCAATTAGTTGTTCTCCTAGTATGTACACATACCTGAGATTGCCCTTACTAAAGTGCAACACCTTGCACCTTAGTGGACCTAATTATGTTCCTGTGGGCCCACTCCTCAAGCCTCTCCAGATCCCTCTGGATAGCATCCCTTCCTTCTGTTGTATCAAACACAAAACTCAGCTTGGTATCGTCAGTAAACTTGCTGAGGGCACACTCAGCTGTCTATGTCATTGAGAAAGACTGAGAAAGAGCACCAGTCCTGAGACTAACCCACTCATAACCAGCCTTCACCTGGACATAGAGCCATTGACCACAACCCTCTGTCTGCGACCACCCAACAATTTTTCCACTGAATAGCCTAGCCTTCAAATCTGCATCTCTCCAATTCAGAGATAAAGATGTAATGTGGGACCATGTCAAAGGCCTCGCACAAGTCCAGGCAGACAACATCAGCTGCCCTTTCTTCATCCACTGATGCCATCATTCCAACGTAGAAGGCCATCCAGACCAGTGAGGCACAATCAGCCCTTGGTGAAGCCATGCTGGCTGTCTCACATTACCACATCTCACGTGTGCCTTAACATAGCTCCCATGAGGATCTGTTCCATGATCTTCCCAGGCACAGACATGAGGCTCACTGGCCTGTAGTTCCCCAGATCTTCCTTTCTCCCGTTCTTAAAAGTGAGAATGATGTTTCCCCTTATCCAGTCACCAGGGACTTCACCTGACAGCCGCTTTTCAAATATGATTGAAAGCATCTTGACAACCACATCAGTCAGATCCTTCAGGACCCTGGGATGCATATAGTCGCCCCATAGGCTTGTACATATTCATTCTCCTGAGGTGATCTCAGACTTGCTCTGCTCTTGCAGCAGGAGGGATTTTGCTCCCCCGACCCCTGCTTAGAGGTTCAGGGACAAGAGAGGTGTGGGAAGCCTAACTTCCAGTGGAGACTGAGGCAAAGAACTTGTTGAGTTCCTCAGCTTTCTCCATGTCTGGGAGAAGGGAGGCCAGCTCTCCCTTTTCATTTATCAGAGGGGATATACTCTCCTTGACCTGTCTCTTCTGACCAATGTATCTGTAAAATTCCTTCTTGTTATTTTTCACATCCCTTGCTAAGTTCAGTTCCATCTGCACCTTGGCTTTCCTGATACTCCTTTTTTCAGGTGTTTTTGTCTGCCCTCTCATTTCTGGTGCCTCTGGGCACAATATGCCAATTCTATCACCTCTCTGCAAACACTAGCCTCCCTTATCTCAATTATCTGACTAATCCTACCAAACCGTTGCCTTAGTTGGAGCTTGAAACAGAAACCACTGGAAATCATGAAGAGCAATAACAGAAGTGTTGCCTTAAGATGGCTCCACTTGCTGCAATCTGCAAGCAGGAGAATTCTAGAGTAGTATACACTGCTGCAAACCGGGCTATCTCTGGCAGCATGAGCTGCAGACAGACGGCACTCAGAGCCACCTGGGGAGAGTCAGGCCAAAAGATGTAGCGTTTTGCAGTGCTAGTTGTACCAAGTCAGCAGAGTTCAACAGCAGCCTTATTTTCCACATCAGTGAAGGTGCTTGGAAAAAATGCACTAACACTAAATTCCCCAGTTTGACTTCTATGCACAATTTGATGGAACAAAAAAGTTGCCAAAGACCTCAGAAAATAATCAGGATTTACATGAAGTTTTCCATAGAAATTAGACTCTCCCTCGTCCATGTTTTTAGCCACGTTTTTGAACCACACCATCAACCATTTCCAGCAACAGTAGTTATACAGCATAAGCAATAAATCAAATGAAATCATCCACTCATTCCTCAGGTTTCCTTCTTTTTTCCTCCTCCCCAGCTGAGCAACTAGAACAGTAGTAATACTGTATCTGCTCGTTTATGCCTTGACAAAATATTTGGAATAAAATGCCAAAATACAGAGCTGTGTCTTAAAGCATCAAGGGGCAATGGAAAGATCCTGAAAAGTTAATTCCCAGCATTAGGAATGCAGTCAGTAGGTAGCTGGCATACAGTGGTCACAGCTGTCTTACTGCTTGGGAAGAAAACAGTATACCAAAGACAGGAGGCATTTGTAGTTGTAAAACTAAAGCTGAACAGTGCTGCTCTTGATGTGGCATGCATTCCAGTTAAGAAAAATAGCATATGTATGTTCATATAGGTGACTTGATATGAAAGAAGAAAGTGCTGCTCTTTATTTAAAACCCAAAGCATGTATTTAAACTGAATAAGATGTGGACACACAAATGCAAGGGAAATCACACCTTGAACAAAGCTGAACCAAAGAGGCTTTCAGTCAAACCCATGGGGCGGTGGAGTGTTGTAACCCTGCTGCATGCAGACCCTGAAGGGTAGCAGCCCAGGGAGCACTCTGCAGAGCCAGCTACATACAGCAAGAGGCATCAGCAAAGGGACACCAATAGCCCTTCTCCATGAGAACAAAGCTCATTCTTCCTTAACGAGTAAGGTCTTTTATAATAACAAGGTTTATTCATCCCAGCTGCTCTGCATTCTTGTAACTGAGCCCCGATTCCTCCTCCCTCCCCTTACCTGCAAACTGTAACTTCTAGTGCGTTTCTGCTGAATATTTGCATCCCAATTTTAGCAGAGCTAAAGCTACTCACAAGTAACATGGAATATTTTATGTATTATTTATTTTATGGAAATAAATCCAGTGATTGTCATCTTTCCCTGGTCACTGTTTTCCTTGCGCAAAAGAGCAGAGCCATTTCCACAAACCTGTTCCCCTCTCACCACCCCTTCCTCACCTGTATTTCAAGTCTGCCCTGTAAATGTGATTAGATGAAATTTTGACAGGTAAGATTTACTGAAACAAATGTTTGACAAACACCTCAAAAGCAGCCCCTAATACCCTAATGTGGAGAATAATAAACCACATAACAATGTACTCACCAGACTGCATAGAAAACATCTCTGTGGTGGGCAAGCATGACATGTTAAGAAGATTAAAATGAGAGATGGAAATAAATGAAAAGGAGAGCAGAAAACTAAGTGGAGGGGGCCTGGATGTCTCAGAGGTGTTTGGTAGGATGGAGAGTCCATCAACTCGAGGTCAGCTGCCTGCATCCTGCATGGGCTCACGGTAACACAGTTCAGGATACTGTGCGTGATTGGCATTAACTGGGATGGGATAATTTGTTAGCACAGGGTTATCCTCGAAGGAACAATGGTTAGACCCCTTCATGCAGACACGCAGCCTTCTGGATGTAGTGAAGTTACGTATTTCATGCTGAAAAAGCTGAGGTGACGTTTTTTGTGCTGGCCTTTTCAACCTGATTTTCATTATGTACACTCAGGAAAGCAGGAGGAAGTTCAGGTGTTTCTGCCAATAGCAATGTGGCACAGATCTCAGAAAAGCAGATTCAACAGCAACAACAAAAAAAAAACAGTCTCACAGCAAAATGTAACAAAATATCCACTCTGAGTTTTTCTTGAAGAGCTATGTTGACAAATTAACATGGGCCCAAAAAGATTTTTATTTCCATAAAATGCACATTTCTTCAAAAAAGACAAATGTTTCTGATAGATGTTTTTCCCCAAACCAATGTTTAATCGTATAACACACCCCAGTCTTTCTGTGTGATACATTGCATGGAGGATTTCAGGTGACAACCCAGTCCTGCCATGGTCAGGCCATCCATGGGCTCAAGAGCAGCCAGACTCCTCTATAAACTCTGTGCTGTGAATAAGATGACCCTGCATGATCTATGTAGAGGTGATATGCATATGTGATCTAAATGTGGCAAAAAATTATAGCAATGTTAATAAACTGTGCATGTATATGCACACATATGTGCTTGACTTGATGTGTATACACATGCATGTGAGACTGAACTGTGCTACTGCCTCATTTCAGTCTTCTTTTTCTCATCTGCTGAGCTACTGTGAATCGGTTCAACATAAACAACGTTTGTGTGTTGAATTTTCCATGTTTTCCACCAATGCTAGGTGTGATACTGAGCATCAGGAGCTCGGCATGAAGCTCACATCCCCTGTTGTAACGTATAGGAAACTGCTACTTACTGGAAAGACAGCGGGAACCTGCAACAGAAATTAAACACTACTTCTGTGATGGGCAAATCTGACTGGAACCAAGGGACCTGGCAGACACCATCAGCTCTCACTGCTATTACATCACTCATGCCTCCTATGACAGAAATCCAGGAAAAGCATTGCTCACTGAGACTTTTCACATGAAAGCTTCCAGTGGGTTTTGAAAAACCCTTCCTATATACTGCAGGCAGAGTCCTTGCAAAATGATGTGTTTTTTTTTTTTTTCCTGGGGAAAATTCCATAGCTTTTTTTCAGGTTTTTATTCAAAGTGACATGGAAAAGGACTCAAGTCACTGATGTAGAACAAATCAAGTTTTCAGCCGGTAACAGGGTTTGATGATAGAGATGAGAAATTGAGTTGAAAACAGGTCCAATTTATATCATTTGAGACAAACCCTTTAGTATAAAACTAGTTCAGCATTTATCTAAAGGTAAATCTATGCCATATTTAGTATCCATGTAAGCCTTCCTGTGTCACACACCATTTCAGCAAGATGACAAATGGAACTGCTTGCTTCATTAATTTACTTTTCTGGGGCTGGTTATAAGCAGTTTTAAACAAGATCCCATGCTCCCATGGCAAACATAGCTTTGCATAAGGAAGGAGGAGGATGGTATCAGTGGTGACATGCCCCCGTCTGTGTTTACAGATCATAATCTAAAGCTGGCTACAGATTGACAGCCTCATTTCCCTGTAGCTTTCAGGGCCTCAAAATTGGTTTGGGGAACAAAAATAAAAGAGATTTCAGCTTTATTGAATGGAAATGTAACAGAGTCAGAATAGCCATTTGGGGGTCAAAAATATTCATCTTGTCTTTCAGAAAAGGAGGAGGTCAGCACAAGGAGAAGGGTCGTGAGAAACTGGGTTCTTGTTCTATAATCAGAACAATTCTTCTACCATCAAATATCGAGAGGAACCTGGTTTCACCCATCCGTAGGTATTAAAGATTCAGGTTAGCAACAAAGTTGCTATAGAAGTCTGTTTCTTCTCCTCCAGCCACTAAATGAGCAATTTAATCAAATCCAACTAATTGAAGGAAAATGTCACTTGGCTTTGTGTGTTCTGAGCTGCTTTGCCATCAGCTCAGCCCTGGGGAACAGGATTATTCATGCTTATTAATGTGAGTCCATTTAACTCTGCCACTACGTGATACAATGAGGTGCAAAAATTTCTGCAGCAAAGTCTATTTCTGGGGGAAAAAAATGCTCAGGCTTTATAAAATCTTTCACATGCTCTGAGTTTTACTCTCTCCTTCCCCTGTGCACTTCAAGTGCAGGCCTAAGCCTTTGCAGGATTGGAGCCAACAATGCACCAAATTCCTGTGCAGTGCGTTGAGGTTGCTGACACACAGTGTGCTCTGGGCTCATGCCAGCCAGAAGATTCCCAGCTGCTGCTCTTCGTGTCCCCACGTACCCTGCTGCTGAAGGCCCCTGGACTCAGTGGCTCAGTCTCCTGGGCCCTTGCCAGCTCGGAATCATATCTCCAGACTGTCATCAGGCAGAACAATTTTTAATTATTTGTATGATAAAGTTAATCTGATTGATTTCTTACCATTAACTATCCAAAGAAGGCCTAGAAAAATGAACTACTCTTGAAAAGATAACAAGCTGGATTGGAAAACAAAGATAAGTTCCAAAAATACTGTAAATCTACAGCCTAGACTCAGCCTGTACTGCAGCTTGTGACATCATCGATACATGTGTCATTGCAAGACTCTGTGCTAAGAGCGAGCTCAATTCAGACAGGAGTGCTTCCTCCAGAGGCACTCATCCCCAAAGCATGGGTATTTGTTGTGTGGTAGAAAAAGATGGCTTTGGGCACAGGGTTGCTTTATGCTATTTACAGGGCAATAAGGAAAGATCATGCTGTTTCTTGTGGACCAGTGACCAGCTGATGGGCCTGGGTGGCCCCACGACTTCTCCTAATTCCCCAGAGAAGAACCGTGGGAGAATTTTTTCTCTTCCCCTTCTGTCCTGTGCTGTTGATCAAAGAGGTGAGCACAATGCATGATTCAGCTGCCTCCAGCCCTAAGAATTAATATACACAAATGCCAGTAGCTCTCTTCCTACAAATTCCATTTCATAGAATCATAGAATCATAGAATCATAGAATTAGCTAGGTTGGAAAAGACCTACAAGATCATCCAGTCCAACCATCCACCTACCGCCAAAAACCCCACTAAACCATGTCTCTCAACGCTATATCTAAATGTTTCATGTTTCATCTTATGACATATACTCCAGATGCAGCAAAACCTCCAATTAGTCCATGCACTTATGGGAAGGTAACAGATGAAGAAGAAGCTCATAAGAACTGAGGAACAGAACAAGTGGGAATAGTACTGGTAGGACTTGTAGATTTAGTAAAGAATTGCCCTAGCTAAATAAGGAGTCATGGAGACATGTCAATGCAATGGACAGGAAAGTGGTGTTAAGAAGCTGGATATCAGAAATATTCCTATGTCCTCTGCTCTCTGACCAGGAGAAGGTCACATTTAATGCCTCAGTCTTCCTATTTATATAATGGAGATAGCACCACGGGCTCATGTTTGCCAAACTCCGAGGTTAGAAAGAAAGGGTAGCAAATAAGGGTGATCTGCTTTGTCTTAGAACTCTTCAAAAACCTTTTCAACAATATTCTAATGCACATCTTTTGTCTCTACATATTTTTCATAACATCTTCCATAAATATATGTCATAGTCTTTATTTATGATGTAATTGTGCTGTTGTCACTGTAATGTAATTTTATTTGAATTATGACTCCATCAGGAAAACAGTATGTCACCTCAAAGACAAGCAAAGTCTTTGGGGGGCAGCATAAGAGCGGGAGACGATCTGGGAAGGAGATTTCAGAGCTGTGGTAAAATTCACATAATTTGAGGTAATGGTTGGAACCAAAGGATACATTTGACTTTCTGTGGTCATCAATAACGATCTATAGTAGCCCATTTTTGAAATCTGGCATTTTTAATTGTCTTATCATCTGATGTGGCTCAACCTCCAACTGCTTCGTCCTCTCCCATCTCATTTTCAACACTACTACTTTCATTGTGCAGCCTGTTTATCTCTTAGCTGAAAATATTTCTTTTGTTAGACTTCCTATTTAGCTCACCCAAAGTAAGTTGAGTAAGTAAGCATTTTTGCTTGTCTTGGACAGAAGAAAAAAAGAAAAAAGAAGCAGAAAGAGGTAGAGTCCGTCTACTATTAATCAATCAAATCAAGACTGGACAATGAAAATTAAAAATCTTACACACCACAGTAAGATTCTCAGTAAATACAGAATTTAGTCATTTTTTCATT
This sequence comes from Numida meleagris, assembly GCF_002078875.1. Taxonomy (NCBI): domain Eukaryota; kingdom Metazoa; phylum Chordata; class Aves; order Galliformes; family Numididae; genus Numida; species Numida meleagris. The sequence goes on from NC_034410.1 coordinate 58,573,928, forward strand.
CCATTGATAGGCACCTGAGAAAGACTTCTGGAGGAAAAAAATAAAGAAATTAGAAAGAACTCAAAGACAGGTTAAAAAATAGGTAAAGTTCTTGGTGGCATTACATTGTCTGAATTAGCTAATTCTCCTTCTTACTGTCTAAAAATTGTGTAAGAATTCAAGCTTTCAGAAAGGGGTTTGGCCTAAACATAGTTAAAATGCCAAATAAGTAGAAGTGAGCCCAGTCAAAGAAGTCTTTATTTAATTTCTCCTTGAACAGGCCACTCAAGTCAAAGTTTGGCAAAGGATGCAGCTGCAACATGCAACAGTTTTTTTCTAATTCCATTATTTATTTATTCCAGCATTTATAAAATGCATTCATTTATAAAATGCATTCAGTTTACAGTATATCTGGGGATATATAAAAAATGTAAATCTACAAGCATATAAGTAAATAAAATAATATGCTTCAAGGCTTGTGTTACCTCAGTTGAGCTGTAGCCACAACAAGTAGTAAGTTGCGAAAGAAGGATAAAGCAGAAGGAGACCACTCTCAGATGGGATGTCAGTTCTACATGGGGTGCCAGGAGCAGACACAAAACTGGTACACTCACTTTTTCCCCAGATATAATGTTTTAATACCATGACCAGGGGCCACCTTAGTGAGGACTCTAACTCTGGTTTAACAGCATTCTTGAGAGACGAACAAGCAAAGCTGTTGCAATCACCTCTCTTGGCATACATCTGTCAGAAAAGGTGATTGCTCCAATTATCAAGAGTTCTAACAATCTGATGAATCTTTGTAAATATACACCATCTTTAATATTAGTTTTATATTTGTTAATATTTTAGGAAGATGTCACAATAAGGAAATCTGTCAGTATTAAATGGTACAGTATCTCAAAAAGGATAGGGGACTATGCTGACTTTTTGGAATGACACTGGCTTTTAACAATTTGTAACATGTTACTTATGCTTGTAATGTCCTCATGTCTATTCATCATTTATTACATTTTAAAATGTTTCTCTCATTTAAATTTGAACTAAATAAGACCATGGGTATTATAAGGAGTAGAGAAACAGAAAGTGAAGTGGAAACTCACTGATTTAAGAAAGAGGTCTTTGTAATGTCTTCTGCAATTTAGCACAGTCATGAAGGCCTTATAAAGAGGGCCAAAACTGAGAGTTCACTGGATGATTGAGGACAGTACCACTCACTAATAACAGAAAATATGGAGAAAAGAAGTTTTAATTACTTTAATTGAGTATATTGTGATAAGCCAGGGACAGATGTGCTGATGCGCTGCTTAGTACTGGGAAGTTTGAGGATATGTGTGTTTTCTGAAAAGCACAAGTTTTTGACTGATATTTATAACCTGCGTAATGTCACAGCTTAGTCATTAAGACAAGGTGCTGGTGGATGAAACACAATCTGCTGTCCTTGCAGAAAACAGGAGACGTATTGCTGCTTCAAACTCCAACCTCTCATGCTGTAGCACAAGAACATGAATAATAGGTTGGGTCAAAATATTTACATTTAAAAATATTAATTTTCTTCTTTCCAAGAGGTTTTCTAAGCCTTAATGTATTGCTGTTTTTATTTCTTTGATTCATATCCTGGTAACTCTAAACAAACATGTGCTTGCACATTTACAGCCAATCTAAGCATCCATTAAAACCACATCTCATGTAACTCCCTGCTTCCTTTTCTTATCCACGTTATCATTTGGATGCATGGGCTGGGAACACATCTGCCCTACTTGATGGCAAAACACCTAATTCCAACTTTGGAGCATTCAAACTGGAGGAATAACAGTATTTTTGTTCCACAGTAATCCTGCAAACAATTTCTACCCAAAAAAGATGGCATATGGTTAGATCTGGAGGTACACACTGTGGTTTTCAAGTAGCATATGGGGAAAAAGTTAATGCAGAGAAAGCAGGAAACATGAGTTCCCCTTGTAGGTTTATCCTAAGTCCCCCTTGGGTTTCTAGTGACCCAGGAATAAGACAGATGAGGTTGTTTCCCCCAGGACAGCCTGCTGAGTTTACCAACTTTTCAGTGGGTTGTCTGGACAGAGCTGCAAGCAAAATCTCGAGGCTGGTTGCTTCAGGGAGATGCCAACTGCTGGCTGAATTGGGGTTATTTCAATGAATTCATTCATTTTCTTTCACAAATATCTGCTCTTTCTGGTGTGCTAAAGCTTTGCATCTCTCCATGTCAAATCAGCACTATCCAAAAGACAAGAACCAGTGAACCAGTCCTACCAGTGAACTTTTTAGTCTTGATAATCACTCTCATCAGTATTCATGGCAAAAGTACCAAGACCAGAGAATAACAGTGTAAAATATATTTAAGTCATTTTAAAATCTTCCCATCCAAATGAAAAGTGGATTATGTACCATCCTAGGTAGTTACCAGTCTGATGGATATTAATTCTACTGTAATTCATAGAATTATGACAAAATAAATGCCATTTGATCATATAAAATATTCCAATTCCAAATCAAGTGGCAGGCTAAAATCAAATCACATCAAAAACCTAGCTCTAGACATTTCTACAACATGGGAAGCATCAGCCCACTTTTGTATTAGTTCATGTTTTGTAGACGAGTCTCCCAGAAAACTGTCATCAAGAAGTCCTAGTGAAAATGTTCTGGAGGCTCAGTAAAGGTTTCTGATTCCAAGTCTGCAGGGTCAAATCCATCACAGCGATGATAAAGTGATGGAGATGTACAATGTGTCCAAGAACACATCAAAAATGATTTACAAGCCCAGTCTGAGAGCTGGTTTGTATCCACTGTGCACTTAAACTTTGCATGTGTTGATTTGTTTCTTACACAAATCGTAACCTGTCTGCTACCAAGGAGAAAAGTATTCTCATGCTTTTAGTCAACCCTCTAGCTGCGTCCTCAAATAGCCATCTAAGATTTACATGAGACTTATTGCACGCTTATTTTATATTCCACTTATGGTAACTGCTACTAATAGGATTACTTGGGAAAACAGCAGCCTCTTTTTGTGGGCTCTGCTTTCCAGGGCAGTGAGAACAGCCTCTCTGCACTTTTAGAGTTTTCTACCACATTGGTGTGCTCAGGATTCCTGGCCAGGTTTTAGTGCAGTGGTGCTCCAGCAAAGCTCATGGACATTGTTTGGCTGCCTGGAGAAATTCAGTGCTTTGAGTGGAAGCCAGTCTGGGAACACAGCAGAGGGGCAATGGATGTGGAAAGCCTATGAGTTAGGAAGGAAATTAAAGGGAAGTGGGTCTGTGGAAAGGGATCTGAACACAAGGCTATCATTAATTCAGAAAAAGCTTTAAAACTTGACTACCAAATGAGCTTAGCCAGATTTGTGTCCTCTCCTGCATAAATCTTATTAATCTGACTGAGACATAAATAAAGGATATTAAACAGTAGGCACTGAAAAGCAGCTTTTGTTGCTTCATTTTCCATAGGGCAATCAGACAAGAAGGAATGAGAAGATGAAGGAAGAGTCATAAATGGTATTTATGCTAACAAAATGCTGCTTTTTAAAGACATGACAAGTGTTAGCTAACAGTTGAAGTCACAGTAAATGAATAGCCCTGTCCAGAAGACAGACACTTTATATTTCAGAAGGTGCATAATGGTGCCTGGGTTGCAGTGCTAGCTCTCTCATGGGCATGTGAGAGGTGTTGTGGGGAGCTGAAGCCATCCTGCAAACAAAGGCTGGTCTTCAGGCTAGTGTAGTCTTGGCTGGCTCCCAGCTTTGCTACTTGCTGTCTGCGTGGTAGCAGTCTGATCACTTGGCCTAGGAATAGGATAAAAAAGTGTAACATCAGTAGCGATGCTGATCTCACAGATATGGGATGGGGCATAAATGCCAAGGTCTTTAAGCAGAAAAGATTCTGGAAACGTTGGGTGTTAATTATCTACTTAGAATGAACAGTAGAAATGTGGCTCACTGTAAAAATACCCGAAGCTGTGTCTACCTTGCAAAAATGTAGTCCTCATTTTTATGACAAAAGACTTCCCCAGCTCCGAGTGTCAGCAATGCATTGCTCACTCCAAGTATTTATCTAGTATAATTAAGTGTGGAGTAGTGTATAACACTGCTGAAATGCAATATAAATTAATTCTACATTCATAATGTATAGTCATAAGATCGTATATTCATTACTCCTCAATTTTTAAGCATATTTTTTGGCACTTACTTTTCTGCAGCAGTCTCCTATTTTGCTGTTTCTTTGCCTGAAAAGTAACATCCAACCACCCATTTATAAATGCTTTCTATCTATAGCGTCTTTATACCCCTATATATCTTTTCCATTTGCATGATGTATACAGTATGTATTTTCCACTTGGTGGGAAAACAGATGAGCAATGCTTTGCTTCTGCAGCTGTAGATTATGCAGAGGGGAGACTGCTGCAATTTTCCCAAAGGGAGCTTAGCAAGGTTTCGTTTCTTTTTGCGGTCTGCCTCTTCAGCCAGCAATTCACTCATCACCTTGACCATGAATCCCTTGTAAATTGGCATTTGCTCAGCCTGTTTTTAGGCACAGCACTTAACACCGGTCTTAGGACGTTTCTAATTACTGGATAAGGGGCAACGTGTGACAGGTTTATAGTTTATTATACCGGGGTGGGCCAAGTTGTAACAACATTTTGGGTCAGGCCAGGGTCTCAAGAGATCATTAAAAGCTGAAGTAGGCCACTTGACTGTAAATACCAGCACAAAACTGAATTAGATTCCTGCAGTTCTGAAAGAAAAGAAAGCCAACTAATTAGCTAGCTGCCTTAGTTGATTTCACTGTACTATTATTTTGCTCTTTTATCTGGCACATTGATGTGTTCTGATATTTTACTGGTTGTTAGAAAAGACCAAAGCAAATAAACCTTCACATGCTGATGGAAATCATGCTCCGGCCAGTGTTAGAGCATTTATTTCTATTTCACAAGTTTAACAACAATGGCACACATACACACAAAATCCACAAAAAAAAAAAAAAAAAAAAAAAAAAAAAAAAAAAAAAAAAGGTTCTGCTACAGGAAAGATAAGGATTGATCAGCTGGTTTCCATAAAAACAGGTCTTTGATTCTTTGCCCATATTTTTTTTTCCAAATTTGCTGAGGTCAGCATTTTCATTTCCCCTTTCCACACAGCTTCTCTGAACTGCAAGAGGAGACACTAGTAGGCATGACCTTACAGCATCTCCAAGGACATTAGTTATATGTATCTTGGGGCTCATCACCATCGCTTCTCTTCTTCTCTAATGTCTCTGGGTTGAAAACCAGGGCAGTTAAAAAGTATACCCATTCCGTGTACAAAGAGGCTTAGAGGTATCTGGAGAAATATCACTTATTTTCTCTAATGTGCTCATGTTTACTAACTTCTTTATCTAAGCTTCTAAAGCAAAACAAGGGTACAAATATGTATTTAAAGGCTATTCTATAAGAAGACTCTTAAAATGGGTGTAAGTTAACAAAACCACTTTGCCTTATCCATGGCCCACATCTGAAAGCTATAAATTGCAAACTAAATAAATGGGTAGTCACAGGAAGGACTGGAGCAAGCCATGAGGTTTGCATCTAGATATGAATTCTCTCCAAGTTGCTGAAAGCAAATCGAGTATGTATATTTGAATTCAGTGTAGAGAAATAAGGCTGGGAACTCTTTCCAGGGTCATGTACTGGAAAACTATCTCAAAATACAAGCACTCCTTCTAATACAACTTCGTTGGAACGAAGGTAGTTAATTCATCCTTTCCTCCTGACACTTCCTTTTTCTCATAGGCATGTCTGCATTTTCTTTTGATCTGTGACTTTAAATCCCAGCATGTTGCACTACTTTCTCTGGCAGCTGCTTCTCACACGGATGGTTTCTATCCATCAGTGAGCCTGTGGCCACCTTTCACCTCCTGATGTCAGCTCACTGGGGCAAGAACCTTGTCCATCACCCTGTCCAACTTTACTCATGACTGGGCTCACTGAAGGCTAGTGATTATTCAGTGCCAAGTCATTGATGCTGTAGGGGATGGCTCTGATGGAATGTCAACACAACACCTCACTGGTGCCAAAGAGAAGCCCAGCCCACCTCCCATCTCTCCTTTCCATCCCTGCTTCCATTCCCTGATGGGTACCTCCAGCACCCATCAGACCCTCACCATGTCTTGCAAAATAGCAGGAAAGCAGCCAGCAGGCAAGCTGGGGGGCATCCCTGTTGTGCCCATTGTTTAGTCAAGTGGGGCAGGAGAAGGGGAACAGGAGCAAGAGGCTGGAGGCAGGCAGGAGGAGGAGAAGGCCACAGCACTGACTTGCAAGCTGTGCAGAGGAAAATAGACACTGGGAAATCAAAGAGCCTTTTTTTTTTTTTTTTTTTTTTCTCAGAGGCCTAAAAGTAAGGTACCCAGAAACACACAAAGAAATGCCTAAGTGAGAAACCAAGTCAATGGAACAAAGCCAATTTAAACTAAGTAGGTTTGGTCCCTAAAGCTCATGAGTTATCTACACAAAGCTTCACTCTCCAGCCATCTGGCTTTCCCAAAGTATCAGTTCAAATGCCCTATTCTGCACCCCTGTTGCACCAGAGCACTCGAAAGTCTCCCTTGTAAAGTAAGACCTGGCAGACACTGGGGCTGAGATGTATTCTCTTTGCTCACATGGTTTATCTTCCAAGCAGGGCAGCAGGCTTTCTCGGTGCAGGAAAGGGAATATCAAATTAATTCAGGCATGCACTGAAGCACTCGGCACATCTACCACAAACCCGAGCTGAGCTCAGCCACAAAGCACAGTACTGCCTTTTTGTGTGCCTGCAAGCATGATACAGTGATTTAGATGGATTTGAGGTCCTCCCAGTATGCTTTCCTGTTCCAGCTGGCCAACATCTCCTAAGCCTACAGAGAGTTAACCCTGGTTAACAACAAAAGGAGGGGGAGAAAGCAAAAAACACCTTACCGAGTCTTGTGCTACTAAAACTAGTAAGGCCAATATCGCTGCTCATTGTGCTCATAACAAGACCTATCTTTTCCAAGTATTCTCCATGACCTTGTCTAAACCAAGTGAGGTTCTCCTGTAGTTGGTCATTCTTGCAGAGAAAGCAGTAAAAGGGAGAGAGAGAGGGAGGAAAGGGAGCAAGCAAGCGCAGGAGGTTCATCCTGAACAGGATTACAGCACATGCAGTTTTATTTCATGGTCTGCCAAATACCCCTCACTGTGAACTCTGAATGGAAAACGGGATAGAAGAGTGAACTAGAATTTACAGAGCCTTTGAAAAGCAACTGGTGTCAGCATGTGCTCCAAATATGCCAAGTACTTCTTTCAGTAGAGAGAAAGCCTCTTTGGGCTTTTATGGGGCATGTGACAGTGGGCAGAAGACAGCAAACAGTACGCTGCTGAAAGCCCAGCAGAGAGAGAAATCTTCCCACATCTTCCCACCTATGAGTCACGAAGGAGGAAGTATGATCACAGCTATTTTTGCCATGTGTGCCAACATCTGCTAAAGACAGCTTAAAAACCTCACCTCTTTTGGATGAGACAGGGATGTGATGTGCAGCCTGCTGGGTTCTTGCTGGGTACGTGGCTCCTTTGAGACAGTAGGCCTGGGTTGTGTCTTGGACTTTTCCCCACAGTGGGGAAAGCTAGAATTTGTTTTGCTTCTTAGGGTGGAATGTGATTTTGTCTCATAACCTACTGTCTCTTGGAGTCAGGTTTCCAGTATCAACCTCAATGAGAGCTGGCAGCAGCAACACATCCATTGTATGGGCATCTTCCATAGCCGGGCCATGGCTTGAGCTACACCAGGTGGGTAAAACACTGCTCAATAGTTTTGAAAACCGAAAGAAAAGCCTCACAAAGCAATGCACAAGGTAACATGCAACAACACATGTAAGCACACAGTCCCTACCGGAGGACAAAGACAAAACAAAAGGAAGTGTGAGCAGCGAAAGGAAGCCAAAGGAGGTGAGCTCTGGGGTGGCTGCTAGACAGGAGTGGAATTTGGGTGGAATTATACCCATGTGTTTATAGGGAGATTGTATGTTATTATTCCTTCTCCTCACAAGCTCTGTTTATTGTTCTTGGAATGGGATAAAGAGAAGAAAATTTGGATTTAAAAATAACTTGCATGGTTTGATGTACAAAGATAATATACAGGACAGCCTCAGACATAGGTTACGGGAAAGCACAAATATATATTTAATTATGTATTATTTTTAGACATGAAAATTATGGAGAGTCTGCTCCTCCAAGCATAGAAGTAACTATGCTCAGCAGTGTTTTACTCCAATAAAATTGAAGTGACACAAGAACTCTTTGCACAAGCCTTTGAGCAGAGCCTAAGACTCTTCTAACCCAAAGCAGAACCAAGTGTGTGCTTACAGTACTTGGCTGAATTGAGGCTGAACTCATCTTTAGGTCTAGTCCTGAGCAAAGTGTGCATTTTTTCTTACAGGACTAACAGATACATGCCCAGTGCCTCTCCCACCTGTAGCTGAGCCTGGTTTCTAAGGCAGTTGTTGAGCTGTTAGCATCTTTACAGAGTGCTGGTTCAGATGATTCAATCACAGCAGGCCTGAATGTGAAGTTAAAAGGCATGTGTGCTTGTCTGTGTGTGTGAGATCCATGGCACCCTTGATTAATGCATTGTTTTGCAGAACAGAAAGTTTGGATGCTCCCACTCCAAGTAGCTATGTGAAATGCAAAAGCACAAGTGGTGTTCCTAAAATTAAATATGTTCCAGGAAATGAAAAGGCTGAGATTCTCCCAGCAGTTTCAGCTTCCTCACGCTATTCATAGTGTAGCTGTGAAGGCATGTATATTAGTGCACAAAAATAAGCTCCTGACAAAAAAAAAAAAAAAAAAAAAACCAAGAGAGAGAGGATGAATGAAGGAAACAAATAGGCTAAAGAAGAAAAATTCCACTTGGATTTGCAAGCTTTTTCTCATCATTTCCTACAGAAAAAAGAACTGCACGTTCCAAACAGAACGGTTTCAATCCAATGGAAGATGTTTACAGAAAGCTTCAGGTAACTGAAAGCAATGTCCTGTAATGCAAACTGCGAGGCTGCTGTCACTCTAGCATGCACAGGTCTGCGTCAGCAAGATTCCCTCACAAGAAACCCCATGCTGAAATCACCCCACAAGCAAATGTAATGTCACAGAGTAATGTCCCAATGCTGGAGCTTAGGATTCTAAGCTGATATTCAGAAAAGGAGAAAACAACAATTCAATCTAATCTGGAGGTGCAGCATTTTTCATGTTGCAAATTCCCTATGAGTCACTCGTATTCTATTCACACCAAGGCATAAAAATATGAGCTTCACAGAGCAATAGTGTCAGGGTAGTATGTCAATACAGTAGTGATATCCTTATAATGAAAGAAAAAGAAAAAACACTGGCGAAAATGAATCTAAAGAGGCTTTGAGTTTCATTTGGCCAGATCTTGACTTCAGCAATGTGACTTTGCAGTACTTTGCAATGAACAGGACTGGAGTTAGGGTGTGGAAGTGAGGGTGAAGGGTACCTGAGGGCAGCCTTCAAATACTACATGCTGATATTTACCTCATCTGTCTCCTTCTGTATTTTAAATATCAATTCGGCTATATATCAAAACATGTTCATGACAAAATGCTATCATTATGCACGTGCTGCTTGTTTGAATTATGGAGCACAAGAGGACAAAATCCAAAAGATGATGATAATAAGCAGACTCAACCACTAAAAGTGCAAACAACATTCTACAGGGACGCTGCTGTCTCATCTTCCGGACACAAACACTGTCAGCATACTTTAAATGTTAAGTTTCCCCACATAGTGCATGGTTGCTATGAGCAGGGTATAGGAAACAGCCCACTGTGCCATCTGCTTTGGCAACACATTCTGCAGCGTGCGCCTTGCATTCAACTCTGCTCTGCATGGGCACGGACACTGCATAGATATAATACTGCACACATGCCTTTACTAATATAGATGTGGATCACATTAACTGCGTATCTATTTTTCCCAATCTGCTACAAGGATATAGATAAAACATCAGTCTGTTTTCCTTATAGATACACTCTTGCTCTTCACCTTAATTCTAAAAGTCTTCTAAAACTCTTGTTTCTGGAGCAGAAAAAGGAAATCTGGTGCATTTTAGTATCTGGCTACCAGCAGCCCAAGCTTGCCAGGGTTACATGCTCCCCAGAATCAGCTGCATGGCAGCTCTCTGGTTATTTAGGGCCCTGGTGAGGGCTGGAGGCCAGGCACACACTCTAAATGTGCCTCGAGGCTCCTGGTGATGGCACCTCCATCCAGAGCAACCCCATAGGCACTCCTTTGTGACTTTCCTTCCTGGTCCAGACAAGGCCAGGCAAGACATCTCATCCTACCACTCTGGCCAGACTGCATTTATCATCAGCTGGAAAGTAATGTCAGTGCAGGATCTCCAAATAACAAATGGCAGCAGCTACTGCTCTGCTGGGAGCTCTCTACACTCCGGTCAGCATCTGTCAGCTTCTGGAAAAACCTCCTTTTCCAGAGAAAGTCTGCATCTGCCAACAGAAAATAAAGCCTAAGCTATGCATAGAGCCAGGCATAGTCTGGGGAGGAGGACACTTGACGTGGCATCAGAGCCTTGCCGTTTTGCTGGCATACCTCCTGTCAGGCTTTTTGGTGATGCTACTTGAATGCGGGAAGCAGGGACAAATGCTTCTCCCAGGACAGCAGGACAGACGTGCTTGCTGAGCAGGAAAGTGAAGTGGGAAGTTTTGCTGGTGAAACACTGGCCTTTTGTGTCCTCTGGTCCCAGAGATGTGAGCAGAGCACCCAGGCCCGGCCTTCGTGCCAGCTGCACAGTCCCAGACAGAAGAGGAGACCTGGACTGTCTGATTTAACAAGTGGGAGCCCAGATTCCCCCTCATGCCTTCCCTTACTCATTCCTCTCTTTCTGGAGGCTTCCAGCAGGCAGGGATTATTGGAGCAGGATTTGGGGAGGCACCTGACTTACAACAGCTTTTATAGTGCAGGCCTGGGCACCCTGTACTGCCCAGGCTCTGCAAACACTGCCAAATAAAAGTGAAACAGTCACACCAATAAACATCTTGGTCCTTATGAGTTTTCAGAGCTGATCCTCATAAACCTAAGGGTGCTTCGAAGGAGAGGCTTGATTGCCTGAGGCTCGGAGGGCTGCTGGAGACAGAGCACAGCTAGCACCAGACAGGATCGGGCCCTTCCCGTCCTTGACCTATTGTGTCCCTCCCAGCCAGAGGCAGAGGCCCAGCTACCTGTAGCAGTGCCAGGTTTTATTTGGAAAGAAGCCCGATCACGGGGTTCATTCATTTTCTTTCTCAAATCAAAGGGTGAGGGGTAAAGGGAAAAAGAAAGAACGGGAACCTTGACCATTTCATTGGCAGCCGGGTGGTATTTAATTTTCAATCAAGAACCTAAAACAGACTTCAAAGGGCATTGAAGCTGACAGTTTCGTTTTCCCAAAGAGTAGGAGGGAAGATGAATAAGCAAGGAACCAGATCTTTCTCAAAATAATTGCAGCTTTGACATACCTAAATTAGTTTGTAAAACAAAATTCAGGGGCAGTTGCTCTTATTCATTAGAGATGCAGCAGGACTGCAATACCCAGTTAATCTAAGGCAGCCCAGAGCTACTAAAATAAAATAAAACAAATCTTCCTTTTTTCTCCAGTGGAGTCAGAACATACTTCCCTCCCTCTTCCTTTCCTTATTTTAACTAAAAGTCATAACAAATACCATCAGCTTGGAGGGGGAAGGGGAACAATGTCTATTAAAAACATGTCACGAGTTCCTCCTCCCACCTTACATGTTTCATTGCACTTATGATAGATTGCACTGTCGTATGTGTAATAGGTTTTGTTACAAATGAGTGAGAAAACAAGTATCTTCGCATTTAGAAAAGCATTACTTAAACACTATTAAAGCCCTTTGATGTTGTTTTTTTTTTCCATCACAGAGGAAAATAAGCAGTATTTGCTCTGATGAGGCTTACCGATGCTCCTTCTCCGCTGCAGCTGTTTTATCTGCATGACTGAGAGGTCTCCAAGTGGAGCACTGCCTGCTGGGCCAAGGAGATTCCACCTTGGGAACTTGGAGCCTGAGGAAGTGGAGCAGAAACCAAAGGGGCAGGAGGAGAGAAGAGCAGTGCCAAACCCCAAGGAGCCCAAGTCACACTGACTGTCACTGCCCACCGTGCACCCGCGTATGGCTTTGTGGCAGAGCCTTGCTTTGGTGTGGCAGCAGGCACATGCATGGCTCTGCCCAGAGGAGCTGTGCTGGGTTTGATCTGAGCTGGTGTTGCAGGGACACACACAGGACATAAAAGGATGGGTTGTGACTGCATAGCATCCCTGGTGCACTTTCCCAGGGCTTTGAAGGGCATTTTTTTCTGTTTGAAACCTGTGCTCAGAGACCCATTTCCCACCAGCGTGAAAATCTTTAAGGAAGTCAAAGGGCTAAAATAGAAAACAAAGCTGTTTGTCCTTTCCTGCCTTAACTCATGATGGATGACTGGTAATGGATAGACAAATAAAAATGTCAATACATTTGTTTGGGCTTAGATAACCATGTGGACCTTCTTTCTTTTGGATCATGAGGAGAAGATGTTAGCAACTGAGAAGACAGTTTTCTTTCTTTTCATAAAACCCAGGCAGCTGGCAGTAAAGTTTCCTCTCCTTGGGCTGCCTGTCAGTGAGATAAAAGCTAAACAAAGAGGGCAAAGAAAAGCTCCTCCCAAAACAGAGATGTCCATGAAAGAGGGGGATTCTTTGCATGGGTGTGCAGGCAATAAACAAACTGGAATAGCAAACAGTCAGCGAGCTCATACAGCTCTTTTACTAAAATACCAGGATTCGAATTGTAGTTAAAATTGTGATCCCTAGTGAAGGGAAAGAAGCACCTTTTCTTTTGTTATCTCTTTCTTCTTTAGTTAACAGTTGACTTTTTTCGTCCATTACTGAAAGCCTTCCTGAAAGCTACCCTGAAAGGATTTGCAGTGGACAGGAACTGCAGGCCTGGCCCAGAAGAAAATAAGATTTTCTGAGAGGAGGGGGGAGTAAAGCACATCTCAGCTATCCTGGTCCTGCCCCTAATGTCTCCCTGTTACCCTGGGAGCCCCTCCTTATCCCAGGGGCTGGGTGGGATTTTGGAGATCTTGTTAGGAAAATGCTCTGCCATATTTCCCAACCAACATTTCCCATGAACCTCAGACAATGATTTAACAGCCATTGAGAAGGTCCTTTGAAACCCAGCAGAGCCTTCTCCCACAGAAGGTGGGTCAGAGCTGGTTGGGCTGCAAGGGGCAGAGCTAATCTGTCAAGAGCCTGCCATAGACCTTAACACAAGTTATTTATTACCAAATCTTGTTAAGTTTTGGGTCAGTAAACCTCATGCAAAATGGACTAACAGAACAGGATTGCTACAAGAACCATGAAAAAAAATTATTTCCCAGGTCACCGAGATGCTGAAGATGTTGTGGTCCTCTGGTTTACCTAAACTCACCCTGACATTTTCTCAGGTGCTGTCAACAATAAGCAAGAGCAAACAGCTTCTTGTGCTCATGATCGGTCATTCCTTTTCACAAGAGTATCAGTGATCTTTAAAATTCTAATCCTTATTCTTGCTGAGTTAAAATTGACTCGTGAAAACTTGAGTGGATCAGAGTCCAAACTTATTTTGTCTAGTATCTTTTAAATAGCAGAACGCAAATACAAACTTCAAAAACAGCCTGTTATTAGTTTTATAAACAAGCATTTGTGAATTTAAGCAAATGGATGGGTTTGCAGGGAGGACTTTTGACATGCCTTCTGAATGTGCATGTATAAATATATAGAGAATACATGAATAAATCTAATGATTAAATGGATAGTGATTGCCAGAGTTGGTGGGAATGCGATAACTATTAAATGCACAGAGTTTTTTTATACTTTGTCTGATAGTGGACACCATCAGCAAAAAAAAGTGTTCATTTTCTGTGGAAAGCACAGAAAAGTTTCACAGAAGCACCATGACGAAAGGCAAACCTTTCTGAACAGTCACATTGCTTTTCTTGTATTTCATTCAAATGTAAAATGAAAACAAATTCTCATACCCGGGAAGCCACGGCAAACTGTGCATGTCAGCTCTGGCTTCATCCCTGTGTGTTCTCAATGGAAGCCTTGGCCCAGGAAATTCAGCACGTGCTCAAACCCCATCCCAAATGCTTTGCTGAGGCAGAAGCCATGAGACAAAAGAAGGACAAAAGGATCACATCCACGTGAAAAAGGAACTGCAAACATCTTCCTTGCATTATGTTTCACTGCAAAAGGAAAACCCCAGCACGCTCCAGACAGCATGATCCTGCAGTCCATCACCCACTAATACTTAGGAGGCAAGGGTTTGGGTCACCAGGAGCTGGCAGTGAACAGTCCCTGAAGTTTAGAGTCAGGGATGTCCTCCATCAGCCGAGTTGCCTGGTGAGACTGCAGGGCCTTGTGATGGACTGGTTCCTTACAATGAAAACGGTCGCTATGGTAACTCCAAGATTGCACACATCAACAGATTTTAAAATATTGGCAGTTTGGGAAGTGACTGTTTAGGCATTCTAATCAGGCCTGATATTTACACATTTAAAGGTATCAAATGCTTAAAATAAAAAATAATTTTAAAAAAGATCAAGAAAACAAGCAGAAAAATCTGAGAGAGCCTAAGCAGTGCCAAATTAGAAAACAAGCCCTAAATATATTCTTGACAGAGGCACATTTGAAAAACAGCATTTAAACATAAAAAGGAAAGAGGAGCAAAGAAGGAAAATGCTGCTCCTGTAGAAAACAAACAGACCATCATCACTGCCACTTGCATCTGGTGGCACCACTCTGCCACAGATCCCCTGGAGGAAACCACCAACAGGGTCCCACCACAAACCTCTCCAGGTGGCCAGAGAATTCCTGGGCCCTGGACAGATTTGAAGGCAGCTGGCCATGGCACACGCAATGCAACAAACCCAGTGTTCTGTGCGTGGCTCTGCTTGGTATCAATCTCAACTGTTAATCTATTTCCCATATTTTCAGCGTGTTGCAAGCGTTGTGACCGCTTGCACATGCAGGATTGGTTGGAAAGGAGGTGGAGGTTTTGAAAGCTGGGCTAGAGGCTTTGAATCTGGGGCTCTATCTCCTGGGAGGGTGGAGGGCAGCACGAAGCTGTAGGACACATACTCTAACCAAAGCCTTCAGATAAGAAGTTGATATCAGCACTGATAACCAAACTGCAAGTTTCAGTTTCAGACTTAATCGCTCCTGGGAGAATATAAAGCAGTTCACATGTTTACAGCTAATTTGGGTTTCTGAAGTGTTTATTTACAATTGGATAAAGCTAGAGATGCAAAGAAAGACTGCCAAACTATAAAGTGATACTAATTTTAAAAAAGACCCTTGAAAGCTTTGATCCTGGAGCACCATCATGTTTCAAAAGGGTGTAACCTCCATGTCTGCAGAGCATGACAGCCCTTGTGCCATAATTAGAGAAATGACTGTGCACACTGTTGTCAGGGAAGAAGAAACTGCCTCCAAATCAAGGAAATCCAGAATAATTTAATTGCAGTTAGTGAGCATCACTGTGCAGACAAGGGAAAGGAAAGCTTCACGGTCACAGACATCACTGTCAAATCCATAACATTATCCACATGCCAGACTTCATTTCTGCACCCACTTTCAGCTCCCACAAACTCACCATGCTCTCCTCCTAGAAAACCAGTGGTTCTTGCCCATTATTTTGATTGCACTGTTTTCCATTTCCCACCCTCACACAACATATGCTGGCTGTCTTAACTGCTCATGCTGACCAACTACACATTAAGTCTCATGCTCAGTACAAAAGGTTGTAATTTTTCAAGTAAGCACTTCCCCAGTTCCTTCCAGGAGCTACTTCTCTAGTAAGAAGTCCACACTGACACCTCGGTATCCCCTTTCTAATCTTTAGAACTCTTCCTTATCACAGCATTTATGCCAAACTCAATAACAATAAGACTGCAGCTCACAGTACAATGGTTTGTGTACACACCACCACCTGCCTACAACCACCTCTTGACTTGTGCTCAAGTTGTGAACTTCTCAGGACAGTGGCAAAGTTTTAACTGCACTCAGACCAACCTTGGCTACTCATGCTTGGCACCTCTGGGAATTTACCTCATGACAGCTGTCTCAAATTACCCACCTTGATTTTAAAACACAAGGTCTTCACTTAATATTTGCATAACGTGCCTAATTAATTGACATGAAAATAATTACATTAGATTTGAAACGAAAAGAAGACTTAAAATAGTCGCTATTTTTATCAAATACTTAGAATAAATAAATTCATGAACTCCTTTTTATTCTAACGTAAGTTCTTTCTTTCTGTACATCTTCCCTGCTTAACTAACTACCATATCAATAAGCCAATGAAATTATGTGAAGTTGCATTTACATAATCAAACCTATTTCAAATCAATCTAATTAAGCTGGGTACATACCTCTAATGTAGACATTTAAACCAGTGTAATCCTTACATGCACTGTTTTCAGCTTGCATTGATAAATCACTGTAAACTGATTTAAGCAAAGGATTAAATTGGTTTATGTACATCTCATTAAGATGTTTGTCCTGGTTTACCTAGATTCACATTAAACTGATTTCTGGAAAAGTTGTGTAAGTTTTACATATAAACAAAAATTTGGTTTCCTTTCCTTCCAGTTCCCTTGAAAGTCCTAAGTCAAGATCCACAGGCCATAGAGTGATGGGTTCTGAAGAGCTGAGAGGGCACATGATGCTAATAACCCCCAGGTCATTTCCAGGCTTTCAGTCTCTTTATTACCAGGAGGAACTTCAGGTCAGTAAGAACAGAAGGAAGGAAGGAAGGAAGGAGGAGCAGTCAACCTAAGCTGACCCATCTCACCAGCTCAGCGCTCTGGTGAGTCTGCAGGAGTGACCCCAGTGAATGCCTCTCCCAACATCCCTTAGTGCTCGTCATCCCAAAGCTCTCAGATCCTCCTCCGTGAAAATTCATCATGAATTGGGTAAGTTGTGGTCCAGCTCACACTGCACTGTGCTCATTCCCAGAAAGCTGAGTGAGAATCTACTCTGTTCCTCCAAATTCAGCATGCACAGGGATCACCATTGGTAAGAAGAGGAAGGGTTTGCAATTTGTAGACTCTACTTTCAGTACACTTCCGTTACCAATATCAGAAATGCTTCTCTTCCACTCCAGGCTGCAGGTCTGCTGGACCTGCAGTCTAGTCTAGAGTAAATATTTATCTTTTTAATTCCCAGATCAGATTCAATTGCAGAGAAGAAAAGAAGCAGCCAGTTTTGAGGAGACAGCTTCTTGTCAGAAAATCTTAGCTATTGTATCTCATCCGTATTATCCTGCATCTAAGAGCTTTGTCTGACTCAGCTGTAACCTTTCAGAGCTTCTGAATGAAGACAAGGAAAGTCAGGAATTAATCTTTATGCTAAAGCTCTTTAAGCCATTTCAACTGCAACGTTTCTTAACCTATAATTTAGCATAATATTGTGGGGTGCATCATGCTGTGGAACTAACTGTTCTTAAACTGTTCTATTTTAACAAGTGTATTTCTCCACTTTAAGGTTATGTCATGGTGAAAAACAGTCTTAATTTTAATGAAACAAATATTTTTCTCTCTTTGTGTTTCTATGGTGAAGGTATCGGCCTAAAGCCTTGAGGGTGCCGCTCTTTTTTGCAATAGAATGCCTCACTCATAATTTAATCATTCAGTTGCACAGAGTAAATCTGCAGCCCAAATTACTCTGAAGTGGTTGCCTGGCAGGAGGGACATTTATGTCCATTACACTTTCTTATCCAAGTAATGGCTAAGCACAACTAGGGGATGTGGCACAATTTTATAGCTTTAGCCTTTAGGAAGGTCATTAGACTGATCAAGAAACACAAAGATGATGAACAGGGGAGTGCTGGATCCCTTTCAAGCTCATCAAAATATGGCTAGCACTGTTATTTCCAGTGGAAAATCCACAACATCATGGATTCATAAGCCAGGTGCTAGGAAGGGTTGAGACATCCATGATCTGATTTAGGAACAATATCTCCCTCTCAATGCTATTGTATAATGTGTGCAGCAAGCAAGACTTCTAATCTGCTTGCCAGCATATGTGTAATGCAAAACGATCTGAAGGGCTATTTAACCTTGTCATTCTGCATGCAAACGGAGATTTATGTCTGCAGAACAGGAAATTCAGTAAAATGGCAACTGTCTTATGCCAGTAAAGGGGCTGCTGAACATGGCTAAACTTACTTGGAGGGAGGTAAAATCCCTCTGTTGCTTACGACAATTCGTTACGATGATTACTTCTCAAATCTTTGAACTCTTTTTGCCAGAAGAGGGTATTTAGACCTTAAGAACAACAGCTGATGGAAGCTGGAAATCAGGTAATTGAAACATAAGCTTCATCCTGATATGCAGAAAATGATTATTTGTGAGTCTGACTTACCCCCAGCAGTAATCTTTCTCTCTAAACTCAAGCACAGAATACTGGCTGAATAGAAATACAATTAAACTGAGACAGAACCTAGCCACATGCTTAAGTGCTTGCGTATCCCAGTCAGCAAGACTGGAACAAACACTTCTAGTGGAATTCGTCTTGCATTTGCAACACACGCACGAGTATCTGAGAGCAGCGCGCGCACTTGTAATCTGCACTTTCTAAATTCCCCCAGCTGCAAGCGAACAAATGTCATCAGTTTCAACAGACGGCAAATCAGGTAGGCACAACACAGAAACCTTTTTGAAAGTCTGCCAAAACAGAATCATCTTGAGATCTAGCTGCCATTTAGCGCACAGACTATTTTGCGTGACAAGGATGCAGACAAAACCATGAAAAGTGAACAGCTTCATCTGGATACATTTCTAATCAATTCATCTGAATCCTCAATTGTAGATGAAACAACAGTTAGCACAGTTGTCTACAGAACTAAATGTAGATCAATGAACACCTCATAAACTGGTGGAAAAATATCTTGCCAGGAAAGCAAGATTTATGTTAATCCCAGAGGGCTCCTTAGCAAGAATGCTTTCATAGTCAGTGCTTTTTTAGGAGTGCATTTTCATAATATCCCTGAGAGGGAAAGCTGCATGCTGTGCAGGTAGGGGCAGAGTTCTTCCCCTGTGCTCATCCCCCCAGGAAGACGTGAGTTACCTCTATTCCAGCACTGCAGAGTAAAACAATATTTAGAAATGTCACAAGCAGCTTCCAAAACCTGTTGACCTTAAGCCCACTGTCTTTTTTGGAGATTTGTCCTTTGAGAAATGTCTTATATATTGACAGCTATGGATATGTCTAGACAAGAGCTCAGTGTGCTCTCAGAAATGTCTTTAGCTACCATTTTAAACTAAGCAGGGTAAGTTACCTTTTGATATGTGATCATGCATTCATACTACATCATATAAATGATGTCATATAAACAATATATATACATATAAGTGATATATCTATTTACATATAAACATACACATATGTATTTCATAGATATGCAACACAGTTCGGTACATGACCATACAGTCACTTTGTGTTCCAAGTGTTGCTCACAGGATTGAATTTTTGTCCCTGTGATTTATCTGGGAAATAAAACCCCACAAATCCTTGGGGTCAAAACTGCTGTTCATCTCGTCCAGAGGGATTTACCCCCTTCTCAGTTCTGCCTCTAACCCAAGATAGCCCAGACACTATTTTACAGCTCCCTTAACCTTCAAAGCCCAAGTTTGTTGTAATAATTTGCCTTCTGGCTCTCTGCCCTATTCTATGTGCAACTCAAGAGGCATATTTCATTGATACCTCTGAGAACTGCTCTGTGGACAAGGGCACTGGAGTTCCCCCATACAATAGGTTTTTCTTAGCTTTCATCCAGCAGTAGAGCATCTGAAACTCCAGTACCTTATCTCAAACCTAGAAATTTCCAGGACTAAAAGCCAATTGATTTTTTTTTGTTCTCCTTATGGCTGTTGCTAGATGCTTTAATGGAAAGGGAGAAGGAAACCCTTACTGTTGAACTCAGAGGCTGCAAAGTTGTCATCTTAACTTCTGCTTGCTAGACAGCAATTTAAGTTTTATATTCCTTCCTGGGAGCACTAGGTATAAATATAACCTCTCTGGATAGACTTTTGCATATAAATGTGCAGTTCCTAAATGAAATTTGCTGAATTCTTGACCGTAGTGATCTTCTCTGGTAACTAAGATTTAACATTTTGTTTAAGTGAAAAAATCCTTTAACAATGTTCAAATTCATCACCTTTTGATTTTAAGGTCTGTCTTATTTTTATTTTATTGGATAGAGATGCTCCAATTCAATGTTTTTTTTTAATGCTATTTGTTTTTGCATAGATTTATCTTGAGATCTCATTTATCTCCTTTCCAAACAAAAATACCTCAACCTTTTCAATTTGCGAACTGGAATTGTTCAGTCTGGAGAAAAGGAGGATCAGGGAAGACCTTATCACTCTTCACAGTAACCTGAAAGGAAGTTGTACTAAAGTGGGGGTCCTCCTCTTCTCTCAGGTAACAGTGATAGGATGACAGGTAATGGCCTCAAGTTGCACCAGGGGAGGTTCAGATTGGATATTAGAAAGAATTTCTTCTCAGAAAGAGTGGTAAGGCATTGGAACAGACTGCCCCGGGAGATGGTGGACTCACCATCCCTGAAGGTGTTTAAGGAAAGGGTAGATGGTAGAGACATGGTTTAGTGGGAGATACTGGTGGTAGGTGGATGGTTGGACTAAACGATCTTAGGGATCTTTTCCAACCTTAATCATAGAATCACCAAGGTTGGAAAAGACCTCCAGGATCATCCAGTCCAACCATCCACCTGTCACCAGCATTTCACACAAAACCATGTCCCTCAGTACAGCATCTAAACGTTTCTTGAACACCTCCTGCGACAGTGACTCCACCATCTCCCTGAGCAGCCTGTTCCAGAGCCTGACCACTCCCTCTGAGGAGAAGTATTTCCTAAACTGCAACCTGAATCTCCCCTGACACAACTTGAGTCCCTTCCGTCTAGTTCTATCACTAGTTACGTGGAAGAAGAGGCCGACTCCCACCTCACCACAACCTTCCTTCAGGTAGTTGTAGAGAGTGATAAGGTCTCCCCTGAGCCTCCTCTTCTCCAGACCGAACAATCCCAGCTCCCTCAGCCTCTCCTCATAAGGCCTGTGCTCCAGACAGCTCTTTCTTGTAGTGAGAGGCACAAAACTGAACACAGTACTCAAGGTGCGGCCTCACCAGTGCTGAGTAGAGAGGGATGATCACTTCCCTGTTCCTGCTGGCAATGCTGTTTCTGATACAAGCCAGGATACCATTGGCCTTCTTGGCCACTTGGGCACACTGCTCACTCATGTTCAGCCGAGTGTCAGTCAATACCCCCAGGTCCGTTTCCTCTACACAGTCTTCCAGCCACTCTCTCCCAAGCCTGTAGCATTGCCTGGGGTTGCTGCAGCCAAATTGCAGGACCCAGCACTTGGACTTGTTGAACTTCATCACGTTGGCCTCAGCCCAGCCATCCAGCCTGTCCTGATCCCTGTGTAGGGCTTTCCTACCACCAGTCTGTCTCCTGCTTGCACTCCGTAATCTCTCCACCTCCTCCCTGAGCTCTGCCACCATACTGAGCAGATCATCCACCTGCTCACACCTCGTGCAGGTGGAATCCCTGCCGCCCTTCACCAGCAGCAACAAGCTCAGGCACTCGCTGAAGCCATAGACTTGAACCACCACATTTTTAGGCAGGCACTCTGAGTTGCCACATTCTTTCTTGCCAGAGCTCTCTGCCTAGTAGAGACCATGGCTGGATTTGTCTGGGAGGCAGCCAATAGTTGAGCTGGCCTCCTGAGGGGATGGAGGTACTCTCCCTCCTCGCCCTCCCTGCTCACCCGCCCTGCGCGAGCTGCCCACGCAAACTGCCGCACTATGCTCTTCTGACGTACCATCCCCTGTTTGCCCGTCCTGTTTGTGCCGCTCCTGGGTCGCTGCTCTCCCTGGTAGCAGGATTTATACACACAGGAGGTGACCCCACAGCTGCTCCTGGCTCCACCCCCATGATGTCAGAATGATGTTGCCATGCAGAGGACAATGGCACCCGGCTGCTGCTCCCTGCCAGGGCTACCCCTCAACCAGCTGAGGCAATTCCCTGCTTTTGCGTGGAACGCATCTGCTCCAGAGACGAGTACCTGGCCAAAAAGGCAAGGTAATGATCCTATGATTCCTAATTTCAAGCATGTAATGTTACTTACATTATACAGTGTATCTATCTAAACAGCTGCATATAGAAAATATGAAAAGGAGTCCTGAAATTCAGTGCACAGTCTCTACCATCTGCCTTAATTTGTAAGAAGTCAATTAGGCTTCATCTGGAGCACTGTGTCCAGGTGTGAGGCCCTCAACACAAGAAAGATGTAAAGCTGCTGGAGCAGATCCAGAGGAGGGCCACAAAGATGATCAGAGGGCTGGAGCACCTCTCCTATGAAGAAAAGCTGAGGCAGCTGGGCTTGTTCAGGCTGGAGAAGGCTCTGGGGAGACCACATTGTGGCCTTCCAGTACTTGACGGGAGCTTCTAAACAAGAGAGAGACTGACTTTTATGTGGTCTGGAAGTGATAGGTCAAGGGGGAACGATTTTAAATTAAGTAAGGGAGATTTAGATAGATGACAGTGGGAAATTTTTCACTCAGAGTGTGGTGAGGCACTGACACAGGCTGCCCAGAGAAGCTGTGGATGCCCCATCCTGGGAGGCATTCGAGGCCAGGTTGGATGGGGCCCTGGGCAGCCTGAGCTGGTGCCTGATTTAGTGGGTGGCAATCCTGCCTGCGGCAAGAGACTGGAAGTAGATGATCCTTAAGGTCTCTTCCAACCCAAACCATTCTATGCTTCTGTGATTCTATCAATTAAAAAGTTCTTTAGACAGTATCAGTAATGTGCAATGGGAGCACTGACTTGATTGCTACTGGCTGGGTTTATATGATGACTCAGATCATCCCTTGTAAGTGTTGGCAGCAGCACAGAGTTAGGTCTGTGATTATTACTATAAATTAAGTTTATGTTGATAGAATTAGCAGTTGCACGCTAAAGTAATATTTACATTGATACTAGTAAAATCAATGCTGCGCTAGTGAAAACATGTTCCAAAAGTTCTTATGATGTGTGTCATAGGATTCCAGATGTTATTCCAAAAGACAGAAAAGGTCAGATGTTGAGATGGTGTTGGGGCTTCTGCAGGGGCAAAGTCTGCTCCTTTGAGCTTCTCTGGGTGACAGAATGAGGAGACTCTCAGGTGAATCTGAACTGAGGCATTGTACAAAAAGCAGGATACGATGCTAAGGTGTACTTCCTCTAGCTCTTCTCTGACATGGTTTTACAGTGTTGAATGTGTTGATTTTGGTGTACTAAGGCACAGTCCTCGTTCACTCTAAGTCCGTTACATGAGGATTAAGAAGATCGGAGCCCGCAGCATTGCCACTGGCTAAAAGCACACAGGAGAAGACAAAATGGCCATACTCCTGTATCTGGCTCACTCCTGTGATTAATTAGCGTGCTCAGGAGACAGCTATGCCTAGAAACATGAGAGTCTGCAATTTGGATTTCTTTGCCTCTCCCAGAAAGCCATCTTTTTGTTCAACAGGCATCCAAAAACCTATGCCTTTGGTTCTCTGAAACATGGCACAAGACATCCTTCCACTTTGGTTCACAGCCTAATACTGGCAGCAGTTTACATTAAACCTTAGTTTAATTGCACTGAATAAATTACATTCATACTGAAGGAATACCTGCAGGCCCTGGCTAAGCCATACAAAGAACAAGTTAATAATAGCCCTCAGAGTAAACAGCTTCACGTCTCCATGCCAGGTACTTCAGCTACAAAACTTGGCTGGACAAGTCTCAAGGTGCATTTCTGCCCCTCTTTGAAGGGTTCGGATGTGCGGTACAGGGGAGCTGCTTTGTTGCTAGAAAACCTGAATGAGTGCACCCAGGAGGGCAACTTGGTCTCAATCTGTCCTTTGGACAACACACTGAGCTTCCTAACTCAGGAAACAAGGAGAGGACGTGCAGTCATCTTTTGTTTCAGACTGCTGTAAACAAGGTGATGTATCAAGAAGAAATTAAGCAGACAGAAAAAAAGACTTGCAACACATAATTATTATAAATTAATACAGCTAAAAAACAAAACAACAAAAACAACCAGGCTAAGCAAAGCCTTCGAATTGGAACAAAAACAGGAAGCTCAGCTCCCTGCTGTCAGGGCTCCACTGAAAGCAACGTTTTGCCAGCACAGAATTTGGCTCTGAGTTTCCCAGCAGCAATAATAAAGCAATAGATTTATTGCCTAAGTAAAAGAGCAGACACTGCTCTATGCATTTCAGCATCATTCTCTCAAGGCCTTCCTCCAGGTGAGCCAGAGCAGTCGCAAGTTTGCTGCTATTTCCCAAGTAACGTGCTGATGGTTGAGTGAACCGAAGGGGCAAAGAAAACTTTATGCAAAGTACAAAAGTAAACTGTGAATAAAGTTGCAGGTAAATACATGGCTATGAAATTGAGAGAACTTACAACATTCTCATCTGTTTTTACATGTTTGGCATGGGGAAGAGTGTGACTTGGTTAAGTTTTAAGACTTGGGTTAAGCAGTGGCCTTCCATGGCTAAATAACCAGGTCAGAAATAATCACTTTTTCTACGATGCAATTGCACGAAGGGGGATTCAGGTCACTCTTGCAGAAGGCACACTAAACAGAGCACAGCTCCCACGTTGCAAATTCCTCTGCACAACCCACAGAATGAGATCTTTCTGCCAGCGTCTAGTCTTCCCTCTGGCTAGCAAGCTTACTCCTTCCCTGCTACACTGCTGCTTGGGGAGCTGGGGCTCTGCCGCACTACCTCTCAGGTCTTATGCAGAGCACTTCTGCATGGGGTGAGAAGCCAGAGCACACAGCATGTCCGATCTCTCTGCAAGATGATAAGATCCAAGAGAAAGTACAGAGCGCAGGTGCAGAAGGTACAAACACCAATTCGTGCTGCTGGGGTGACCCTGTGGAAGCAGATACAGATGGAGCTAGATTTGGCACAGTGTCCCCCCACAGTGGATCTGCTCTGGAGCAGTCAGCCTCTGCCGCATCACCAGGGGAAGCAGGTTTGGGGCTGCATTCCCCCATCTCATCACAGCCTCCAGTTTGTCAGAAGAGCGAGGCCACTGGTAATGTCAGGAAATGACAATTTGGGCTGTTTTAAGATCCATAGCGTTTTATTCTCTTTCTCTGAAAACACAACCAGGGGAGCAATTCTGAGCCTTGTTAATCAGAGAGAGCCTTTTAAAGAGTCACACAGTCAATATAAAACTTTATGAAATTGCATTATAAATGCCAGTTTTAAACAGCTAGCACTTTTTAATGATGTTTTTAAATGCAGTCTTATTTTTACCCTTGCTAATGACAGGCAGCTAACTGAGGACAGACCAAGCCATAAAAAGATGCAGAGAAGTGACCTTCTTATTTACAGGGGGATGGAGATCCCCATCACACGCCAGTGCAGGAGATCTGGCTCTTTGCTGGCCGCCAACTTATGTGTTTATGTCAAGAGCAGAGACGGGAAAAGGCTATTTAACATGTATAGTCTTCCCTTGAGCAAAAGGATTTGCCAGAATTCAAAAGGGGCTTTTAGGTGTTAAGGTCAATGAAGCTATTCTCATCTGACTCAGGATCCGTTGCTGCAAAAATTAAGATACTTTGGATCCTGAGCTAGCAGTTACACTGCTCAGCAGAGTGCCTTATAGATGCTGCCTGGCTGCAGCCAACGTTTGAAGACTCTCTCTCAGCATAGCAAATTAAACCTCTTCCCCTGCTTAACTAATAAGCAGCAGTGGAGGGCAGCAAGCATGTTCTGCTTTGCAGGGCAGCTGGCAGTCTTTGGAGTTTTGCCCACCAATACCTGCAGCATGCCCTCAAATCCTGATATCTACCCAACCTGCAATTCAGAATTCACTACACTTCACACAGGGAAATCACACTGAATGGAAGCAATAGGTCTCTGATGTTGAGCTAATTATTCACGCACAATAAATATATGATAAAAGTATTATGCTGATATGAAAAAATGAGGCTAATCACAAATTATTTCCTGCTTAAGAAGAAGTTGGAAGGAAATCTGTAAACAGAGACTAGGGCGACTCTGGTGTCCTCTGCTCTCTCTGCATATCTTGGAGGTGAGATGTGATATGTTCCAGAGACTGAAAATGAAGAGAAGATGCAGACGTGGACACATACACACATGCATTAATTGTGGAGGAAACTTTGCTGGCATACAGAGTTTTCTACAAATAAAGCAGGGAGGACAATGTGGGTAAATTTAGGATTTCTAATTAAGACGCAGCTGAGACAACTCCCAGCTATGTGCTGAGAATGGGCTCCTGCCTAAATAGGGCTGAACAGAAACCACAGACCACGCCAGGAAGCTCATCTGCAGAGCCACACTTCACTTTCTGGGCTCATCTTTCTTCCCACACATCATCATGTGGATGAACGGGGGCCAAAGGAGGAGGAAGGCCCCACGTGAGAGCAAGAGCAGTGAACGGTCACATCAGTTCTGTGGCTCACAGCTCAGTGGGGCAAAATGCAACCACTTTGCATGGTGGCCAGTTTCTGCAGTCCAGGAGTGGGCTGCAGCATGGGTATTTACCAAGAGGATGTCCATGAGTATCTCTAAGGGTTTGTTTGCATCTGTTCAGCTCAAGATTAATTCGACCTTGTGTGGGGATAAAAGGACTTTTCCTTCCAAATCGCAATTAAGCAACTTTCTTCCCTCACCATTTTTTTATTATTATTTCCCAGATCATCTGGCAGCTTCAGCCTGCTTTAGCTTACTCTTGGAAACATGCATTTCAGCCTGGAACCAGTTTCTCTGTGAAAGGCTTGAGATGGACACTTTTTATTTTCTGTGAACAGCTTTGCTCCAGGCAGGCATGCCTACGCTATCACAGGCTGCAAGGCCATCCCTTGGCCCATCACCTTTGTGTCTCCAATGCTTGGAAGTCAGGGGAGAAAGAAAGGTCTCCATATGTCTGCTGTGGGCTTTGCTTTTGAGATATTTCCATCCCTCCTCTGCCTTTGCACAAACCTCCCTTCACAACAGAGTGAGAGAGGATTTTATAAACACAGTTACAAGCCTGCTGAGATCAATACCAAGATGCAGATGTATAGAAAGAGACAGATTAGCTGGTGAGATAAAATAGATTAGTAAAATTGGCCCACAGCTGGCAAAATCAGGACCTGCTGGCAATGGTGCATGGGAAGCTCACTTCCCCTATCCCTATCATTATCATTATCCCTATTCCTATCCCTATCCAGTCACCATCACCTTCCCCTCTCTTTGTGCTGTGCCAAGCAGTCATGTGATTAAAAGCCCATTCCCTTCCAGAAATAGGAGGTTTTGGCTGGGGGGTTTTCTTGTTGTTCCTAAGCCATGGTCCCAAATGAAAATACTGGTTAGAATCATATAGCACATCTGGGATAATTATGCATATCCCTATTTGTCTCTGAGGCTCATTAAGGAAGTGTTTGTTGTGCACACATTTTATAGGCATGCTGGCCTTTCATTGTCATTGCAGCACGTCTGCCCACACATTCCTCTGCTGAGATAGTCGGTAACGAGCAGCCTACCCAAAACTGCAGCTGACTGTCAAAGCCCAAGGAACTAATAGGAAATACTCCCTGCTTATCGCATAGTCAATTTAACGATGCAGGAGAAACCCTAACTTTTTGAACACTTTTGAGTGCTAAATTTCACCATCTCTACCGATTTTTATTTAAATTCCTCCCACTCCTTTCTTTTCCCCCAAGGAAGAAAGAAGAGAAAATGAAAAATCTGCAGACACTCTGTTTTATTTTTTTTTATAAATGCAGTTCCAACAGCAGCACTTGTACATTCTTTTACCTTTGGCTATTTGGCTCACATGACCAATGTGCTGCATGTTACCAAAAAAGCCACTCTTGAGAGGAGAACAAGCATACTACTTTCTTCCGTCCCAAACTGCTTTGCTCCATAGCTTGTGCCTCTGCCAGGAGTAAATGGATGAGCATTTAGTGAGGCTAGGGGGAAACAAGCCTTGTTTTTTGTCCTGAAGGACTGAGACCTTTGTGTGCAGATTTGGTCAAATGGGCAAGGTTCAATTTATCTTTCAGACTTAGTGTAGTGCCCTGTGCCCAATAAGCAGTCAGTGAAGAGGATGCAATGGAGAGGGGTGGCTGAAATTCCCTCTCCTTCCTTCTGCTGCTCATGTCTATAGGCTGCTGACTCTTCCTTCTTTTGACCTGCTGGTTTCAGGGGCCCAGCTGGGAGACAGCTAGCTCTACCCAAAGAGGTGAGGCTCTCTGTGCTGCGTTAGCCCTCTAGAATGGCTGGCCGTGGGCTCAGATGAACCAGATGGAGGAAAGGGGCAGCCAGGGACAGGAGAGATGGGGGGGGAGCGCTGCCCCTCTGAGCGGCTCATAGATGATTAGTTCAGCTTAGCTATGGCCTTAAATGACACCCTAAGCCTTAAAGAGTACAAACCAGGTGTCTTGCTAAAGGAGATGATAAACTCAGTCCTCGGTCTTGCAATGCGATCTGCTCAGAGTTTATTATTCTCTTCTAAAACAGCACCACTTAGAAAAATTTGAAGTTTTCTTATTACTCATTTCTTTACAAAGAAAGATTGAATTTATCAAAGTTTTCCCGTGAAAGGAAAGACTGGACATAAATAAAATAAGTAAGTCCAAACATTTTTATACAGAAATCTCAGAGCTGTAGAGTTTCATGGCGACCAAGCACCTCTCATTCAGAGCCCTTCTCTGAGGTGAGACAAGCTATGCTCAGAGTGTCCCTCAGCAAACATTTCTCTGGCTTCCAGTGCTCAAGCTGTTGACTTAGGAAAAGGTAAGTCCAAAGTCTTCCGCTTAATCTTTCCCTTTTAATTTAGGCTTTGTGTCCAGGTCACATCTCCCTAAATGTATGTAGTTGCTGGGCGTAGAGAAAGGACGTAGTTTCATTAAAAAAAAAAACTTCCAGTGATGATCGTCATGGAAGACCTAGTACCTAGAAAAGGCTGATGTTCATCAGAAGCACAGGTGCATGGAGAATTTCATACCACAGCAAAGCAACCCCTCTGAAACGTGTTCGAACTAATTCTGGCCTACATACTTTTGGATGTTGACATCCAGCTCTACTTTTCAGTTGCTAGCTGTCCCAGCCATAGCTAATGAGTATGGCTGCTATACCTGCTAACAGGTATAGCACACATAGGAAGCCCATAGCTATCACGTTCCATCACACATATGGACTGCTGTAGTCTCCTTCTGGTGGAAAAATTAATGTCTTGGTTACTGGCTGACTTCAGCAGCTGGTAGCCCAGAAAGTATGGAAAGTGGCTCTTGCCCCTGGGTAGAGCAAAAGCATGCAATGTGTCTTCACCGGTACAGCAACATTTTGTTCTTCAGAATTTAAGCTGCTGAGAACCTGACCCAGATATTTAAAAATATTATTCATATCTGGTTATATAATAAATTGAAACACTTTCCCCTATAAAATATGGTTTCTGTCTGGTTCAGAACAGTTAATATACAGAAAAAGTTATGTTAGGGAAAAAAAAAGGTAAGGCTAGTCAGCTGTTTAAAGGTGTGATATCTATGAAAAGAGCCAAGTCAGAAGTGTATGAGATTAAAGCAGCCAAGTTAAACAAGACACAATTAAAGCCACTGCTTCCCCACATCTCCCCAAAATTTTCAAGAAAGGCTTTATGAATCCTAGGGGACTGGGTTAGCCCTAATTGCATCTTGTTTAACTTAGTCAATTAAAAAATAAACTCTTCTCTGAATTGGCCTTGTCTGCAGATATCACACCTTCTTTGCTTCTGTTTTATTCAATTTTTAAAGCATATATACCATATATTTTTATTACTTTTGAGAATGTGTTTCCAAAAATGCCCTTTGGTTAAAGCTGATCACAACTATATGAACAGTATTTTCAAATGAGCGCCATTTCACAGGAATAGTGGGAATTGTCACTGTAACCTGTGATACATTCACCTGTAGACTGTTTCAACAGTGAACATGGATGACATTTTTAGAAGGATTTGGGAAAAGACCTGGAACACCCTTTGCCTGAAGTCCACTTTCCACCAGGCTGGAATTGAGCTGAATACAAAGGAAGTAGGCTGGTGCTATAAACATTTAGGATCAACAGACCAGGTATTTTTGAAAGGAGAAAAAGGCTAACCCCTGAACAGAAGAAGAGGGAAACTGTAAGATAAGCAAACAAGAGAGAGAAAAATAGCTTCCTTTCCCTCTAAGTTGTAAAAGATGGAAGGGAAACAAGGAGTTTGTTACTGTTTTTAAATAACTGACTAATCTCATCATTTGGAGTTTTATATACCTCTACTAATTAATAAAACACACACAATGTTTTTTTGAGAGGGTAAACCAGTTCTCTCCTTGCAGTAGGATTTTTTTGGTTTTGAATTGATCTATTTTAAAGTAGAAGAAGGAGCTATTATGGCTATGTGGACATCTCAGTCAATGATATAGTCTCAGAAGCACATCTAGTCTTAAGTTTTATCACCATCTACTCCATATTTACATGGGGATCACACATAAGACCAGCCGCAAAAGATCCCCATGTCAGGAGAAAGTCTTAACTGTCTATTAAACAAGATGCTGCACAAAGACAGAAGAACAAAATATCTTTTTTCCTACTTTGGAGAGGGGCAAATAGGCAAAATGACTAGAAAAACCAGTGGCAGAGTTGTGCCAAATCCCTCAGTAGTGTCACACCACCGTATTACACTGCAAACCATCCCATCAACCCAGCAACACAGGTCAACGTGTCCTGCTCTTGGGCAGGAGGAGAAAGGAAAGGGGTACCCATGGCTTAACTCTTCTCAAGATGCAACAGCTTCTCCAACTCATTTTCCCTTAAGTAATACGAGTATAAGGCTTCTGTGTCTCACTGAGGAATCACAGCTGATTTCAGCTGATAACGTCTTGCCACCTTGAAAGAGTCGTGTGCCACACAAATACATACAGGATGCCAAAAACCTACAAGTTCCACTTTCTGGGTACCAAGAAGAGCTCATGCCTTTGTCCAGGGGTGCAGCTCCAGCACAATCAGGCTTCTAATGAATTATGAATGATTAGGAAAGAATCTCTTTAGTTCTGCTTTGCATTCCATTTCTTAAAAATCAAACTGCTATGATAAACTTGATTAAGAGCACATTTGGAAAATATTTTGATTGCTGTTTGTTGAAGTTTCCTACACATTAAAATGCTAAAGAGCTTTTTAAAAAAAATCACGCGTGACAAGATGCCTAAGAACGTATGCTAAGCAATGCAGAACAATAATAATACTCCTGGAGAGCCTGATGAGAGAGGCACCCATTTGTATGGTGGAATCACCAGGTGGCACTGTAACACACAATTTTCCAAATTCTTTCTCCAAGTGGGCAAGAACTGCTTGGTTAATGAAGAAACAATACTTTCTTGTTATTGTGAATCAGTAGTTTGTGAGTGGTGGTGAAAGGGGGACTTGTGATAGCTGGTTGCTGCCTCTGCTCTACCTCGAGCTAAAAACTTGGGTTGGTTCATGGATGAGAACTCATCACCTGCCTAGGGGGTGCTTGGGTGTATCTCTGGCTTATGAGTACAGTCAAAAAAGAAGGTATGCTAGAGAGCCGAGTCTCTATGTCATCTTCCTTTTTTTTTTTTTTGTATGTGTGATTTTGAAACGTTCTGTTAGCAGGGAATGCGTGCATGTACAGATGCATGTATGTACACATATACGCATGCACATCAATTGAATTAATCAAAACACAGAGACTTCCCTCAGGTTACAAAGTGAGGCAGCGGCAGAACAAGAAATGGAAGCCAAGAAAACTCTCTAATAAACAGCTGTAACAGAAGTACCTTATTCACGAGTGAGTCACTAACACATACTTTGATAACAAATAACTCATTCTTGGAGAGAGCCTTAGTTTTGATTTATATCACAGTTTCAGTAAATACGGAAGAACTGCCAAATTTGCCTCTATAAATCCCAGTGATCGCATATATTTCAATGAGAAGTTTTGAAAAAACAGACAAAAAGAGCTTTTTAGAAATTATTTTTTAGCTTATTAATATGATGCTCTGGCAAAAGGTTCCATTTTGAACTCTGATGAACAAGCATTTCAGAGGCCTGCATGTGACAAGATATAATTATTATCAGGGAGGAATTAAAGGAGATTTAGAGAAAAAATATTGTACATATTTTGAGTTAAATAACAATTTGGCCTCATTAAAACAGGTTTCCACTTGCGACTAATTTTATTTCTGGTTACAAAGGCCATCATTTGTCTGAGCAAAGATGAAAAAGTAGCTGTTAACATAGTGCAAATGACAGTGAAATTGGAAGGGACATGTATGTTAATGAGCACCTGAGTGTTCTACAGTGTGCAAAAGCAGGCAGGAAAAAAAAAGATTCCCCTGATATTGTTGTAAAGCTAATGATTATTAGGCATTTCAAGGAATGCCTTGAACCTGCAACCTACTCTATATGAAAATACAGCTGTTTGCAGCATCATGGTTTACCTGAGCACTTCAAGGATAAGACTAATTTCTTGGTAAGGATTAATAATTCACTGGCAATTTTGGCAATAATTCCATTTCCTTGCAGGGGCAGATCTGGCAAGGAGTAGCCATTAATGGTGCACTTAGAAGTAACCCTGGACACGCAAGCACTGGTTTCCTTATGTGGCAATGTGCTTAGCTAAATCCCTGGATGTATATGCAAGTTGTTGTCCGTGAGTGCAGCATGTACCACTGGGCTTGTAAACTCTGTAGAGAGACAGCTGCATTGCTTGCAGATTTATGCAGTGCATACACTCATCAAAGCCAGAGGGTCCACGTCATCCTAAAGCCTGAGCAGAATTTCGCCTAGCAGATTCACAGTAAAACTGTATGGTGTTGTTTTGTGTACAGGACTCCAAAATGCATATTGAAACTCTTTCAAGTGAAGAGAACTAACTGTAAGCTCAAGCTTACTGACAGCACATGAAGGAGTTCTGTCTTTCTGGCAGTGACTTAAACAGCAACAGGCCTATCCCTTTTGAACAGAAAACCCATGAACAGAAGGACAGAAGGATTTGCAGGCAGGACACCATTGGCTGGTCTCAGCAACAGATGAGTTTGTTCAGCAAGTACCCAGATCTCCGCTACATGTTCCCAGGTACCACCTGCTGGCTCCTGATCTGCTCTGTGTGCAGGCCTGTGGGTGCCTCACAAGTCTATGATCAAGCTGTCTTGTAAGAAGCCGAGCCATTCTGATAATTCTCTGCCCATAATAAAGAACAAGCTTTCACCATCCATTTGGAAAATGCAATGGAAAGTGTACCTCAAGTTGCCGGTAATGCGGTTTTGAGACAGCCTGAATTTGCAATGGAACTCTGGTCTGTCTGCTGCCTGTGTCACAAGCAGAAAGAGAGCTCTCGCATACAGAGAGCCCATAAAGAGCTATTATCTCTAAAGCAATAGTTTTGCTGGGTGGTGGAAAAATCTAAATGGGGGTCAGTAATGTCTCAAGCCAAACTGCTCTATTGTTTTAAACGTTGCTTTGTTTATTTTACTCCTTCGCATTCTTTATGCAAAGAAACACTGAAATAAACAAGAAGCATGAACAGTTGTGTGGAGCCTGCCAGAATTCCCAAATATTTCATATTTTGGCCCCCAGGATGAATTCAGCCTCCAGACCACCTAACTAGAGAACAAACTGGATGTTTCAAATGCATTTGGCCAAGATTGCAAACATTTTTTGAGCTAAATCATTTTGCACTGCTCAGCTAACAAAATTATCTTCAATATCTTCCTATTTTTTTATACCATACCTTGCCAGGGCGGCCTTGTGCTTGCACATCAGCCAGCAGCAGAAATCTTACGGAAATATTGATGTGGTGACTCCATTTGCAGCAGCACTGGCCAGATCCAGAGCCTGCGGAGCCCTCCTGGCTGCAGCAGGAGATAACTGGCAGGCCGTCACCCTGGCAAAGGGCTTGGAGATAGGGAGCCAGGTTCAATAAGGGGTTTAACTAGCAGTGCTTGCAAGCCGTTGTGCAATCAAATGACCTTTCTTTGAGCTTTATCAGCTATCGCATGCAATTGTTGAACAGATAAGTGTGGCACAGAGAGCTGATCCATGCAGCAGAGCCCAGGCGACCCAGCCATTTGTTGAGACATGCAGCTCAGACATGTTAAGTATGAGATAATTGTCCTGAGGTCCACATCCATGGGGCATCGATCTTACCACTGTGGCATTAGATACACTGCCCTGCTGAAACAAATCTTTTTTCTCCTCTTTTTGTATCTGTTTCTGCTCTGCCTCTAACACTGCCACCTCTGTGTTCTGTGCAGGTGTAGTTTGCCAGGCTGCTTCATTCCTTCCCTGGTGGGAAATAAATTATTTCCTTCAGCAAAGTCAACAGGCTGGTCTCATGCCCCTGAGTTTATTTCAATCTGTGTTTTCTAATTCATTCTTCTCCCCCCCCCCCCCCCCCCGCAATTCTCTATCAGGCCCATTTTGGAAGAGGTTTCTTCTTTTTGTTTTTGTGTTTGTGAGATTTCTTGCACTGGCTACGAAGAAATACTCCACGTGTTCTGAATTTATAGTGATGTCTTATATTTTTCCCTGATTATGTAGCTATGTCTGCTGAAGCAATAGGTTATCAAAGTTGATATGCTTACACATGGGTTCATCTTTCTTCTGTTCAATTGCCTGCCTGGACACACAGCTCCCCACCTCAATAAAGTGATGCTTTTGACAGCACATCCTCACAGTAATTCTTTTTCTGCCCATATTTGTGTCAGCATTCGCAAATGCTCTGTTTCTGTCCCTTTGTCAGTGCGTGGTTGTTCACCCTTCCTGACCAAAATGTGACAAGAAAAGCTCTGGTCAGACTCCTGCATCAAACATTTGGGGAGAACAGAGAAGGAGCCTGTGGCTCTATCCAAGGGAAGAAGATCTTGAAGATGAAGCTCTCACAAACATGCTGCTCATAGCTCTGATTCACCAGCAGCTGCCAAAGAAAGACAAGTTGTGGTAGAGGAATTCAGTAGAAAATAGACTGTTTTACATTAAGATATTCATTTCTTCACTGTGAAGATGCTGATAGTCACCATTTCCTCCTCCTATGGCAGATGGTGATGGTTGTACCTTGCAGCAAAGTAGCACTGTGCTACTAGATTGACAAAAGGCTTTGGAGGACCTGGCTTGCACATCAGTGAGCCTGCGGCCTACGAACCAAACAAAGAACCAAGTGGAAAACTAATATAAAGGCCTAAGGAAAAGAGCCAGTGTGATTTAAGGCCACACTTCCCACCCATCCCATTGGAGAAACCAGAGCCCTCCTCACTTTGTTCTCCACTAAGATACTGAAAATCACATTAGGCATTCCCTTCAGCATTAATTTTTGCCTTTCACCATAGTTTTTAAAGACAAATATCTGCAACTGAACTTTGCCTGTGTGCACCGTCACCATCACTGCATGTACTGCAGCTGGAGAGCCCACCAGGCCTCATCCCCAGGCAACAGAGGGCTTGCACCAACATGTTTCCATGCTAACCCCTACCTTGAGCCTCCCTCCTCTTGTGGGTTCACGTGTGAAGCACAGCCACAGCTGAGAGACCTGCTCTGAGCAATAAAAAACAGGTTTCACTTCAGCTGTGCTTTGCAATTAACCCTTTGACAGCTACTGGATAGATGCAAGCAGAACACTGGGCAGAAGCACTTCCCAAGTTGGTAGTACAGCCCCCCATCAGTGTCCTGGAGAGGAGGAGGGCCTTCAGCTACACCATTTTGTGAAAAAGTAATGTTAGCACTACCAATTGTCCTAAAGAAAGCTGGAGGAGGTTTATCTTTCACAGCACTCCTTTCGTATGAATTGGCAACATGTCTGACTCAGGTTCTTGTACATGGTCTCCCCTGAGCCCTCTCACCCCCTACTTGTTACTGGCTTCCTGCTGCTTTACAGCAAAACTTTGACATTTGGTCTGTTCTTTAATAAGGGCCTGTGACATTGCCCAGGTATGAAAGAGGGGAATAAAATTATGTGGGTCAAAAATGATATAGCTCTTTGAAGGTGAAGACAGCAGAACGGTGCTTCAAAGTCCAGAGAGAAAACCAATACCCACAGAAGGCTCTTTGTTCGGCAGCTCTGCTGGCATAAATCTCCCTGCTGCAGCTCTTTGTACCACCTCTAATTATTTGAAACTCATTTATCATTCGAATGTCAAGTAATTAGAACTGGTGTGAAGCAACAGAGAAGGAGAAGGAAGGAAAGGAAAAGGGAACGGAAGGAACAGGTACTGTAGGCCATTCAGTTGAATGATTTTGAGCAGGAAGACCTTATTTAGTCATCTTGATAAGGACACTCGAATAATTCTTGATGTTCAAGGAAAAGCAAACCAGGTAGCTTTACTGTTCATATTACAGGAGTATCTGAAACCCCTGGGCAGCAAAGGAGAAGTGAGTCGCTGGAGAATAAAAACTTAGCAAAGAAGATCCAAACGGAGCATCAGAGCTGTGACGCTTCCATTTGAACAAGAGCTGCTTGGGAGGGCTGCCTGCAATTCAATACAGCGTTACAGCTCTCTGGTGTCAGAGACCTGAAAAGGAGTGTATGTGCGAGAGCACACTGTAAATGCCGACCTAACTGAGTTCCTGCACCGCAGCATGAGCAATGCAATGATCAGGCACTTTGTTCAAAATTTCCTGAAAGGCTCAAATCCTGCCCTAACTTACCCTTGTGCAAAACCACCAACTTCAAAAGGATTGCAGGAGTTAGCAGGAAAAACAGAGTATTTCTTGCTGGGTGGTACTTTATTGGTCTGGCCAGGAGCCAGTGCAAAACTAACCCCATGTTGTTATTGTTACTCAGACGTCCTAAAGTTATTCTTCTATAGAATTATACAGGGTAATTCACTCCCCTCAGTCTTCATTTCTTTTGTTATTTCTCTGCAAAATTTAAGACAAAGTAAATCTAGGCTGTAGTTTGGTGTGTGGAATTACGTGCTGCCCTGGGGTAGGGCAGGATATGGGAAGACAACACGAACTTATAAAGAATAGCTGTGCTTCACTAACATGACATCTGCACCCAGTCAGGTGGTGATGAAGAGTGGATAAAAGGGAAGGACACCACTCTCTTTTTACTTAAGGTTCCCTTAAAAGCAAAGAAAAGGTTGAGAGGGAAAAAAGATTAAAATGGATGAGGAGAAAAAACATAAGGCGCTTAGAAGTGAGCTAGGAAAGAGAAAGCACATACACAGAGTGAATTTCCAGACTTACGCAATGGGATCCGCGTTATCAAGTACAGGGGTCAATATGCGATAGCAACTGATGCCAAAGACTCCAAGCAAAGATTTTGAATGGCCCCAGGAGGAGGGGGAGGGGGGAGCAGCCCCATACCTTCTCCCACTGAGTTCAGCCCCACAGGTCGCTGCAAGGCGCATCTCACCCAGCAGCAGGCCCTTATCTCGTGCCCGTCAGCTGACAGGAGGCATTCTGCCATATTGAGCAACACCACCTGGCACCCACAGAGATGCTACTCCTGTTTCTGAACTGTAATTTGGGCAAGCAAGCACTGCCTTGTATGACACCACTGGCCTGGAAAGCTGAGTGAGCTGAGGAAAAGAGAAAAAAATGCTCCAGGGCTGCCTGCAAGGGACTTGGGCGGGGAATCAGGGCAGGAGGCATGCTGATTGAGAAACACGTTTTCTATGGATGCCTGCTGGGACCATGAGCATCAACCCAGGCCAGGGAAAAGAAGATGCACGAAGCAAATAAGGGAGCAAATGCCCTGCAGCAGAGAAACGGGCTCGTCACCATCTCCTGCCCTCCCACTGCTGATCTGGGAGCTCAAGCCCCATGGATGACAGACAGTGGTTTCCAGCTTGCCTCCATTCCCTTACCCCCATCCTCAGGCAATGACCTCGGTGCTAAAAATACCCCCTTGCAGCACTTGGTACAATAGATAAGCCTGGCAGAGCACTTGCGGGAGACGCTGTGGCTTCACATCTGCTTGTTAAAAATATCCCATATTATTAAAAAAAAAAAAGGAAAAAGTTTCTTGTGACTAATTTCAACAGTAAACCATATGGTCTTTTTACTTCTCCTGCACTCATAATAATTAAATGGCTAATTTCCCCTCTTAAACTACCTTCGGCCCACAGAAAGAAACAAAGGAAATCACAGCTATTCAGCTACAAAACATCTTGTTAAAGCACGGCAAAGAGTTATGCAATTAACCCCACAAAAGCTGGAATTTCACAGTTATATCTAACACTCCGAGTTAACAAGAACAGGCTTTAAATTGAGCCTTTTTTTCTTGTTTCTGTTTGCTGGCACAGCAGTCACAGCTAAGGTCAGGTGTCGGACCAGATTTAAGCCATAAATGTCTGTTTCCCTGTTTTTGTGAGTCGGAGTGCAGCGCTGCATTGTGATTTAAATCAGCCGCTGGGCGCTTTGGAGGAGGCTTCCATGAAACCAGCAGACAAAGAATATGATTGCCTTCGCGGCACAAACGCCTGCATCTCTCGCTGTATTGCGAACGTTCCCGCAAGAGCACTTGATGCTGTCGTGCTGCCGGAGCAATCGGCACGTCCTACAGCTTTATTTTGTGGCTCCTGCTCGCTGGCTGAGTCACGTCCCCTGCCGCGCACCTGCACGGCAAACATCCCATTTCCCAACCCCGTTCTGAGTTCTTCAGGCCATTGTCTAAGAGCACTGGGGTGCAAGGGATTTTTGGTTTTGTGTGATGAAGCAGCAGGGAGCCCTGCTCTGTGACACGGATTCAGGAAGGCGGTTGAAGATGTGCCTGACTTTAAGCGCATGGCTGGTTCCGTTCAGGCGAAAGGAGCTGGGATGGTCCTAGAGAAATTACTAAATGAGCTGAGGAGGCACTTGAAGCAAGAGAAGCTGTGACCAAGTCAAAACCCAGCAAAGGAGACCGTGCTGCAGAGAGATGCTCACATCTGAGCCAAGGACCTCAGTACACAGTGGGCAGAGGACTCAGAGGCTGCCCACAAAGTTAGCACCCAAGTTGCAACCTCCCATTCAGTTACCTTCCATTTCCTCCCTGTCCTGGTTAAACACCCACAACAGAAGCAGTGTGAGACTCACTGGTGGAGCCTGAGGACCCCCGTGACGGATAGCATGGCTCTGGAACACCACACAGGGCTGCGTCCCCAGTGCCCACCCAAGTGCTGAGCTCTCCTGGAGGAGCAGCTGTTTGGTGGAGAACACCAGCAGAACAGCACGATCAACTGCAACGTGATTGCATTAAATGAGACAGAGCAATGTTTCTGAACTTGATGGCTGGGGTGAGGGTGCTCATTTACCTATTGTAGTCAAGTGCCTAGATTGGCACTTAGGAGTTTAAAATGGGTATTTGTGGGCCTAAATGACTGTCTGAAAATTAAAATTTAAAACAGGGTGCCTTCATTTAGACGATCAAGATGGAAAATTAGAGTGCGAGATTGCATGCCTGAGTATAATTTAAAGTGCAGGCTCATTACGGATATTTTTATTGTTTAAGAAAATCCTTCCTCACTGAAAATGGGGCAATGACCAGGACTCTGAAGGCTGAAGAAAACTATGACGGCACTGGACAATTTTCTTGATAAGATGAGCCACTAGATGACACTTTGCATAATAATGTGATGGACGGAACGTTTCCATGCTGCATTTTAATTTTCTGGCTTGGTAAAGCCTATTATGGGCTGATGCCAGGCAGACCACCGACCATAAAGCTAACTAGGGCCTTCCCAAACTATCTGCCTTCCTGATAAAGCAGGTGGCCTTTGGGTATGTCCTGCACATTCGGCCAACGGAGCAGAGAGAGGAAATAAGCAGAGGGAAGATGACCAGAGCTACAGAGAAGAAGGATGAAGCTGAAGACTGGGAGCTGGGTGAGGAGATGTGCTGATGAGGAGGCATCACCCATAGAAGAAGGACTATGAGATGAGACACAAAGAAATGAGGATGAGTGAACAAAGCAGCAGCAGGACACGAGGAGATAAAAACCCGTGACAAAAATAAGAGTGGGAACAAGGAGGAAAAAGGTGGTAGGGATGGGGAAGATGGAACAGGGGACACAAGTGCCACTTGGGAGGAATGAGAAGCTAATTATCCTCTTGTAAATCCATAGCAATAAAAATCACCAATATTTCAGTCAGGAGGAATGTTCCAAATGTTTTCCCAAGCAGCAGCCTTCAAAGACAAGAGAATAAAGAACAGGGGAGAGCAGACAACACGACAGTGTGTTTCAAGTTGGTTTCTTATATTTCAGACAGTTTATTTATGTATCTAGCATTAAATAAAAAAGAAATAGAAGCACATCTTTTGATTGCACTATGAGGTACACTTGCCACTGATTAAAGAGCTGACTTTAGAAGGAGATGTATCTCTCTGTACAAATAGAAAATAGCTGATTTAGATTTTTTACATTACACTATATATTTATCTCTGTTTAAGAAAACAAATACACACATCCACTGGAATTTTCTTGACCATTTATCAGCATTTCTCCCTGTGATGTGCATCTAAATACTTCAGTTTTTGCTGTGTTTTCTATATTTATGCTCCAGCTGGGAAGTGACCGAGAACATAAGCATGATCAGAAAATACTGCAGTGTGCAAGTTACTTGCACAAGCACAGTTGGGTTTCGTGGTTTGTTTTTTTTTTCTTTTAAACTCATTTTCTGAATGACTTGTTGGTTTCCAGTGGAAGTAACTAGTTCCAGTAGAGTCTAAAGATGTGAAGAGTTGGCATGAAGCCGCATGATCATATGGCTGTGCCCAGTGGAACTGCAAACGTGTAGGGAAGTTTCTCTATATCTTGCAAGCTGGTTGTCTCACCTATCTGCACTGTTATTTATGCAGAGCAGGCTGCTGGATGTTGCATCTCCATTGCAACACATATGCACTGGAAATCACTAAAACACCTTAGTCCTGCAGATCTTTCATGATTTCACTCCCATTTTGTTTGGTCCTGAGCATAACCTGGATGACCGCATATCTGCATAGATGGTGTTAGCCCATCTTGTAGGAAAGCAGTTACTGCTGGCTCGTGTTCAGCTGCCTGTCAGCTAGCACCCCCAGATCCTTTTCCTCTGCGCAGCTTGCCAGCCACTCTACCCCAAGCCTGTAGCGATGTGTGGGGTTGTTAGGACCAAAGTGCAGAACCCAATACTTGGTCTCGGTAGAGCCAGCACAATTGGACTATGGAAGTGGAGTACAAAGAATTGAAGAATTTTTAAGTGTGTAAATCCACATGATGGTGGAAATGCAGCACCCTACTGCTGTTTACAGATGCTAACAAAAAATTGCTGGGTGCAAACAGATCTCTAATTGTAGCCCGCTCCTTCACAAGGTGATGTAGAGACAGCATTTTTTGTCACAAAACATTTCTACTTTCCCTTAAGGATACTTGCTTCTCTTTTGGAAAATGAAATAGCAGTTGCTGGGAATCTAGAACACAGCAAAGTCATAGCAACAAAACAAATTAATCTAATTTACCAATGAGATTGGTCATATTTTAAAGGTGAAAATCAGTTTACAATTTCCATCTGTCCCCATGGAAGTCAAAATATGCTTTGACTTTCACATCTATGTCTGACAATCATAATCCATAATATGATGATAATACAATTTCCTTGCACTATGACAAAAAGGTACCCAGAAACACAGGCATGTGTTTATCAGTTCCCTATCCCACCTTGTCAAATGTGGACATTTTAAGTTAAACACTCCTGCCCAGAACTGCCATAGACAAGCCATACAGGAACTAAATGTTATTTGCTCTTTAAAATGTGATTTTAGGCTCCCAGTTGCAGGTTCTCAACTTGGAAAACTGTGAACTCACTATTGTCATAACTTAGTACATTCTTCACCAGGGGCTGGCATCCAATTTCTGTGCAGAAAGTGAGGCAAGGGGCTTCACATCGTTTCCTCTAAACTGATACTTGTTTTAGAGCAACTGGAAGCCTTGGCTGAAAAGATACCTGCAGAATGGTGCACCAAAAGGGAGTTACTTTGCTGGAAAAACAGGTGCTAAGCATTATGTTAGCAAGAACTACTAATCCTTCCCTTCTATCAGCACTTAGATTTGCATGAAATAACAAGACCAGGTGAGATCCTGGTGAATGACATTACTCAGGCAAAACTCACTGAACTCCAGTGTAAGAAAGTGCCAACAGAAAATCACAGAATTCCCAAGCTGAATGATTCTTACCAAATGAAGGCTAACAATTTTATTTTTATATTGACTGTTCCTTGCATTCTGAGGTCCTTGAATGAAGGGCATTTTATAAATGTAAATTTGATGGATGGACTGATACATTTATATTCATGAGAATGTAGCTGGAGCTAAGCAGGTTAGTGTTGGTTTACACTCCAATTTTGTCAATAATAATCAGGAAAAGGAGGGATTAATGGCTCACCCTCATAATCTAATCATATCAATGCTATCCACTAACCTGTGCAATGCAAAAACATATCAGTTATGTCAGGCTTGCATAAGCAATGATTTTTCAAATCCACAGTTAACATTTAGAAGATGTTGCCTACGTGTTGGCATCCGCGTTTCATCTACCATTTGTTGCAGGAGCACTTTTGTGTATAGCAATGTGCAAACAATCCAGTGTTAATATCAAGGAGGGGATAAGCTCTGACCATGAACGAAAGAAGGATTCATAGAATTCATAGAATTCAGAGAATGGCCTGGGTTGAAAAGGACCTCAAAGATCATCTAGTTTCAAGCCCCCTGCTGAGTGCAGGCTTGCCAACCACTAAACCAGGCTGCCCAGAGCCACGTCCAGCCTGGCCTTGAATGCCTCCAGGGATAAGTTTACACAACCGAACCCTGGGTGGACAACAGATGTTCATGCCATAGAGTGATATAAAATGAGAAAAAGAATTGTACTGAAGCTAGATTCAAGCTCATTTGCCCAGGAAAGGCTCCTAGAAAAGAGCACTTATGCCACTAGCAAAGCTCTGTGGTAAGCATGGTAACACCCTGCAGCAGAAGAATCTATGGTAAGAGACTACCATGTTGCACAGCAACACTGGTGGTCCAGCAACAACACTTGCCAACAACACTCACCTATGGACAAACTCCGTATGTTGTTATCTTATCACCCAGGCTGCCTAATCTTGTCTGGAGCAGAAGCAGCAAGGCAATGCTAACACTGGCAGCTGCTGGGCATCCTCTCTGCACTGCTGGACAATGCTTCCATGGTGACCCTACTTCTGATTGCCTCAGTGTTGCTATCAGTGCCAGTGGCACAATAGCAGGAGGTTTCTCCAGCAATACTATTTCCTTATTATTTCTCAACCTCCAGAATCTCTGTTTTCCTCAGTGCAAGGGTTCATACTGTGAGATTTTTTTCCTCATTTTTTTTTTAATTGAACTAGCATGTAACCCAACGTCCCCTAAAGTTGTTGGGTGAAGAATAGGTCTTTTGGCTCTGGCAGGAGATAATGCTTTGACCACTGTGGAGAGGAAGTGTGCATTGAGCTTGACATCTGTCAGAGCCTGTACCCCTCTGCTTGCCTTAGCCAGGAAATACAGCCCAATTTCTAGCTCCTGTGGTCTAACTGACAAGCCGATTTCTCAAACCCCTTCATAAGTCCTGATTGCTAACATCCTTCTTTCTCAGGGTCCTTTCTTACAAATAAATGTGATATTGCAACTCTGAGGCTGTTGTTGTAAAGATGATAGCGGCTCTTTTTCTGATCTTTTTCCAGTTTTTTTTTTAAAAAACAACAGCAGCAACAGGCATGTGGGCCACAGCACACGTTGCTGCTGCTACTCCTCTCACTGGCACAGAAATCAGAAAATAGCTGGAGTTGGATGGCACGATAGTAAAAATCAGACTGCCCTGACAACCTCAGGCCTCTGAGCACCACTGCCATCCACAAATCTAGATGGGAATTAATGGAGTAGTCGGAAATGAATGCATGTGTTCATTGCATTGTATTGTATAACATTAGTGCACAAATTGCCCAAGTGACCTCACTGAGCACTCGTGTGATGAGAACACCCTTGTGAAGATACAGCTGTTTTGAACTATTAAGCGTTCATAAGCCAGACACAATT
Organism: Numida meleagris; assembly: GCF_002078875.1. NCBI lineage: Eukaryota > Metazoa > Chordata > Aves > Galliformes > Numididae > Numida > Numida meleagris. The sequence continues at coordinate 58,618,057 of NC_034410.1, forward strand.
TTCCTGCAATGCTGCTAAATGAGCGGCTGCGTATTGCATTAGCATTCCCAGATGCCCTACCTCAGCTCAAAAAGCCTGGGGGTAAAAAGACAGGAAGGCTCTGGGATGCACTTCTGTGTCTGAGAACGATGGCGCAAATCACCCTAATTGTTTGTTAGATGAACAATGATCACTAATTAACATTGTTAAAATGTCATCAATGATCACTAATTAACATTGTTAAAATTTGTTAACAAAGGAAATTTAACAATATCTTAATTAGGAAGGATTTCCAATTTGCGATATAGAACATGTTAGACAAACAAGGCACAACTCTCCCTTTGTTGTTCAGCTCTGCAGCAGGAGATATTACATGATATGACACAACGCCTTCTGCATTCGCCGTTTATCATTCTACGTCCTCGGCACAACTCTGCTGTATAATTACAGCTGGGGCTAATTTTACCTGTGTTATTGTTTGCCCTGTAATTTAGAGAGAATGGGCCGTGTTGACGCTACGTGATGTAGTCTAGGGCGATCAGCTGGCTCTCTGCCACAGGACTCCTGCTCGCATGTTCCTGTAATGAAGCGCGTGCATTGCGAAATAAAAAGAACCTTTCAGTGTTTTAATTTACTTAATGATATGGTGCGAGGGTAGCAGCTTTCTTCGGGTTTTCTTTTTCCAAACGTAATTTATCAGCCGCTAACCTTTCAGGGCTGCGCTCTGCTTCAAAGCTGCAGTACATTGTTGGGAAAAGTCCCCTCCTATTATCTATTACTTAATTATTAAAAAGCTTCTACTCTGTTTTCATAAATTATCTATGTATCAGGGAGGTTGGCATACGAGGAAGAAAGACGTGCACACGCACATGCATGCAGGCTTGCAGAGGCTGTGAAATTAATTATTCCTGATGAGAAATTAATAAATAAATAAATAACTGAAGAGATTTCATACAGTCCTGGAGTCAGACTCCAAAAACATTTTGAGAACCTCCATAGCAAATTACCTTTAAAAATAGCAGAGAGAAACTGGGACGCTCTCCAAGGCTGACTTGTCTCGAAGGGAGCCCGAGTGTATTTCTGGTAAACTTCTGCCACCCGATCAGAGGGAACATCATTTGCCTATTTGTTTTGGTGGAACTGATGCACTAACTCTGCCTGTAAGGAAATACAGTCCAATGGTTGAGGCTCTGCTTGTTTCTGTACCTAGGTATACAAACACATACTGCTTCAGCACCGGTCTGCCAGTCTGGGCTCTAATTCTGGGCCCTATATCTGGGCTCTAATTCTGGGCCCCCTAATCATTTGCTAAGGGTGATGGATCATCTTTTCTATTTTCCATTTTTCATGTGCTCTTGTGTGCTTTCATACTCTACAGTCCTCGTTTTGGAGGACCAGGAAGATTGGGATTCAGGTTTGCACAGAAATTGTATTCAGGCCCCTGACTTCTCCCCAGACATGCTCAGCAACTCTTATTCCCAAAAGCAACCCAACAGGGTGTTAAGAGACATTACTTTTCCTCAAATCCACTTCTCACATTCAGATAGTGCTGGGAGGCCAGGAAAAGGTGTTTTCTTTCTCGCAGAACCCCCTTGCATTTGTACTGGTGCTCACCCATGGAGGCAGGATGTGCAGCTTGTGCTGGGTGTCACTGGGGATGTTTTTGGGATGGGAAGGTTTCTTCAGCCTCTCCATGAACACATGCAGACACAAGAGTGTCTCACCCTCCGCACCAGTTCTTTTTTAATTCCCTGCTTGCTTTGGGAATCAAATTATCAAAAGTTAATTATTGTCAAGGTCTTGTCTTCTGTTCCTAAAGCATTACTGGAAATCCAATAACATTTGTTTTCTTAGGAATGACATTGTTGAGCTCGAGTTAAGTAGGGACACTTACTTCATCCCTTCTCTCTGTTCTCATTACACTCTTACAGAATGCAACGCCTTAATGCAGTGCTTCATGAAGCCATTCTGATATTTGTTCTCAGCGATTCTAAAAAGGATCCCGCGTTTTTTGTTTTTTGTTTTTATCAGTGCTACAGTTGTTAAAAGACTGATGTATTTTCTTTGGAAGTTTAGTTTATTCAGACTTACTTTACTGTGTATGTACTGAAAACAACTTTTTTTGGTGCTGTGATTTGGCCTGTAATAATTATTTTCCGTCCTAAATCATGCAACATTAAACTCTTTTCTTGAATTATCCTGTTTGCCAGATCACCTTTTTCTGGATCAGGTGCCGCAATTATATTCAGAGGTTCTTCTAAAATGAAATCCATGCATGAGACAAAATGTGTACTGTGTTTAGTCCTATCAGAGCCACCACCTGCTTCTGTGTATCTCAGAAGGTTCTAGCCGATTTCCAAAGCTCTCCTCTGACTCCCTGTATTTTGGTTTGTGACCTCCCATTTACTTCTTCTGACTCTACCACATGCTCTTCATTGTGTTCTGTAGCTGGGACTGTCACCTCTCTCACCATACACATGATGGGGATGTTCATCTCTCCAACTTAATGTGCTACCTTTATTTAAACCCAAAGATCCACCTCAAATTGAGTTATTTTTTTCCACAATATTGTGTCTTAAGTCATTCCAACGGCTGCATACCACAGATGAAGTTTAGTGCTGGCCTTTGATTTGCTGCTACATTAACTACAACACACAAATGTGCACAGAGGTATGCTGATTTTCCAGAACTCTTCTATAGAAACCAAAGAGTTTACAGCAGCTGCATGACCAGCTTACTGCAGTACAATCTTGCATTTTGTTTACAAATGAACCATTCTATTCCCAGAATTTTACGTGGTCTCTTTAATGACCAAAAATACACCTAAAGTCTGTTAGTGCATAAAGTAGCAGTCTCTAAGAGTAGGCATCTCTGATCTATACAAAAGTAATGAACTGATGCTCTACATACTCACACCAAGCAGTATTTTATACATCATACATAAAACTACATAACGCAGTTCAGATTCTTAAGGATTTAGATAAAAAAAATAATAAAAATTTAAAAAGTAACTCTTGTAGCTCTCAGTTTTTTTTACCCCTGTCCAAGCAGGCAGGAAAATGAGAAAGTCACAAGGGATTTTTTTCTTCCATATTGTTATTTTTTCCAGGAATTTTAAATACCTGCAGTTTACCAGGAAGAGGTGGATGAGAGCACTGGGTAAAGGTGGGTTGTACTCAGTAAGGCTGTGATGAGCACACAGCAGTCCCTCTCCAATACCAGTACATGCCTTTTGAAGAGAAGCCCATAGTAGCAAAGTCAGCACTAGCAAACTTTCTTCAACAGAAAAAAACAGGAATATGCTTCAACCCCTTTCACCAAACCCTCTAGTATCGCAAAACATATTTATATACATAGAAATGTATTGAAATAAAAGATAGCATGAAGACAAAGGTCAATTATAAGATGATGAAATTACATGAAAATAAATGTAAAATAGTAATAATATGCGTGAAAAAATGTAGAGTATGCACATGTTGCAGACAGATGGGAAAGATACCACCAAAAATAATGGGAAGTGACGTAGGTTGGCAATAAAAGATCATTGAGGTCATCATCAGGCACAGATGGTAAAGAAATAGGGAAGCAAAAGAGATTCAGGTGCAGTGGACTGAGTTCCACCAAAGCAGGAAAGACAACAACAGAGGCCACTGTGCTCTTAAAAAAAAAAATCACAGGAATTAATGACTTCATTTGCTTTTTTGTTTATGCATTTCTTGATGAACTGAAACAATCTTAGTAGTATTTGTTTTCAAGCTTCAGTTCATGTTCAGGCCTATTTCTAACACAAAACGAATTAGCTTTATGCGTTCTCTAGCAATTAGGACAGATTTTTAACTGTTAACTGTCATTCCACATTTTTATTGCCTTTCTCTCTTCTCTTCCTCAGCTCTCCTTCAGTGCATTCAGCTCCATGTAAATCTCCTGAATACTTGTCTCTTTGGTTTTGTCAAACACAGGTTTCCACCCAAGGCTTGCTGTTTGAGCTACATCATCATCTTTTTCCCCAAACACTTTGGAGCTGTGAGCGCACCCCTTCCATACTGCTTTCCAAACACCATTAATTGCCTTGATAGTTATCAAGTCCTACGCAGCAAGAATGTTTTCCGAGGCTTGTCGGATGTTGAAACTCTTCCAAAACTCACTCAACCTGCAGCTTATTTGCTTTGCCCATCGCGCCAACTAATTGCATCAATGTTTGTCATAAATAAAACATTTGAGAATTAGCAATCACTCCTTGGGCTCTCAGTTGTGTAACTGAAGTGGTGGAGAAAAAGCAGCTTGAACATTTGGGTGCAGATCAGCCAGAGGAGATAGGCAGATGAATAAGCATCTTAGTAAGGATCAGCAAGACTTTTAAATGCTGGCTGACTTGCACAACAGTACTGTTCATGGCTAATGCTCATTGCTAATCAATTTTTGCAATACTGGGAATTGCCTGTGCCCTTTTATTTGAAAGCTAGTGAACATCTGGCCTTCAATACCTTTTGGACCAGTTATCTTCACAGATAAACCACTTGTGATTTGCATTGTTTTTAAGGAGTCCATCTGTTTAGTGATCTTACACTAGATTCCTCTACTTTTACACAATGAAGAGCTGAAGCAAGTTCACCCTTTGCCAGTGTTGATTGTATTTCCATCTTTTTTTCTAAGGATAGTCATTTTCCTGTACTTTTAATGGATATTTTCTGTTAGGGCTGAAGCACACTTTTTCTGTGCCACTGGTCTTTTAGGGAAGTTGTATGCTGAAAGCTGTACAGCAAAAGAAACCTCTTAGACCGCACAAGCACATGATTTGAGCACCAGCAGCCCTGCCAAATTCATATTTCACCCACAGCCTGTCTTGCATTGCAAAGTTACTTGGTGCGCAGTCCCACACTACTGCAATTCTTTGCATTTTGTTGATTGTTTTATTCTCCTTGATGATTCCTAAATCCTACTTCCTGACTGGAAATTTGGTAGCGGGGTAGGAAGAGAAAAGAGATTAGAAAGTAAATCGTGCAGGTGTGAAATCAGCAATGTTGAGATATTTTTTGGAAACACTTCTTCAGGAGCTGCAGAGATGTGAGTGATGTGCTGGGTTTGCCGAGCACGTAGCCGCTGTGTGGTGTTAGGACAGATTGCTGAATGTGCAGGGTAAGTTAATGGACAAAGAGCAGAAGTGTTACTGCCTCATTTCCCAGAATGCCCCCAAACTAACCCTGAATGGAACCTTCTTCCAAGCCAAGACTTTTCCCCGAGCTAAACAAGAAATAAACCTAATGGTGAGCCTGTGTGAAAGGTCATCTTCTCTACTTGATTCTGATCCTTTTAAATCAAGTAAAGTTTGACTTCTAAGTGGAAGATGGAAGTGGACCTTGAAAGATGACTGCTATTAGAAGAAATATCTGAATTCTTAGAGGACTTTCCAAACTCTTTCAAAATAACTATTTTCTGATGATTCAGCAACCTGTCCATAGGGGACAATTTATAGGTGTTCTTCTGAAAAGAAGCAAGGTAGAGGCACAGAGGAAATACTGCTTAGAAAAATAATGTATGTCTCCTGCACTTTACATGTTGAAAAGGTTTGACTGTAAATTCCATTTTTGACATTCATCCCAGAGCCACTTTAAAAGCAACCCAGACTCAACAGGGAGACAGTAAACACTAAATCATAATTACCTCATAAAAGGGGAGCTTGTTTCCCTGAATGCCTGAAATCTGGTTTTTCTTCACAAAAATATCATAAATCTATTGTTCTACTCCATTTTATTTAAGGCCAATTAGTGCTTGTGTTAAAAAGAAAAAGAAAGAAAAACAGAAACAACACCTTCCCAACTTTACTGTCATTCATCTAGATGTGAAACCCTGATTCTCTGCTCTCATTAAGGAGCAGTTCATAAGAAGACAGCATATTCCATGAGAGCTGAGGTCTTACACTAATAGTGAACTATGGAAAATCTCTCCCATTTGGCAGCCCACATTAACATTTTTTCAGCAGAGATTTCTTTTTTACTGCGATCTAGTGTTGTATGTGTTACTGTACAGACAAAAAAATATATTTTTCAACACAGTCTTGACTTGGTTTTAATATCCTACAGGGTGACATCTGACACTGTTCTGAGAGAATAACACCTCTCTGGGTAATCTTTCCAACAGAGCCTGAAAATGAGCAGTCTGTGCCATTAATATGGCCAATGTAATTAGCAGAGCAGTATGACTGATCTTTTCTCTTTTTTTAATCAACATTTCCTAAAGCTGTTTCTCCAGCTGAAGTGACTTGAACCTGTGGAGCCAGGGAAAGCTAAAGCTGAGCATTCCCAAATAGGTCTCTGTGTCGAAGCACAAGTAGAGAGATCAATGACAACAAAGCTGCCAGTCTTGGACATGATTTCTGAAGAAAGCTCATCATCCAGTTACTAAGAATTTTTTTAAAAAATTGTTTCTAGGTGAAACCATGTGAAATTTGTCATGCTACAATGATGTTTCAAGTCAAGGAAGCTTTTTATTATATTGGGAAAAAAACTGAAAGGAGATTGAGCTCTTTGCAGTAGGAGAACCAAAATTCTGAGGGACAAGTATCCATATTGTATGTTTGTGTATGCTGGGACTCCAGTAATGACTAGTTTTGATACGGGCACAGGATAATCTTGCCTCTATTCATTCTGCTTGTGTAGGAAAGGCTCCTCTCCTTGCGGATGATCAGAAAGACCAGCATCACAGACATATCTTGTGCCACCACAGAAGTCACCAGAGATGCTTTTGGTAAAGTCTGATATCCACCAACTCACAGCTCTGCTGGAATGCAGGCAGACAGCCTGAGCTCCTGAGAAGAGAATTAGTGAGGATGATGATGGCTGTTGGCCCACTGAGAACTGTACCTGCCCAGTGCCTGATCTCACCTCCTGAGAGAATAAAGAACTGTCAGCAACACCCCCTGGCATGCTGAAACCACACTGGCTCTTTGCTAACAAGAGACCCATTTCCCTACAAACCACACAAGCAGTGTTGGGGGCTCCCCCTCTCCTCAGAAAATGCTCAAGCCTCTGGGGTTTGCACTGACCTTCCACGTGCAGTGTAGTTGACTCAAGACTGACAGGTCTGTATTTGGAAGTACTGAGGTGCAAATTTCTTTTTGAAACATAGCTAACGAAGGACAATGAACTCACCCAAATGAATCCAAAAGTCTTGACTCAAAAGCACCTCATCATAGCAAAAGACACATGTGTTAAGAAAAACCTAGTAAACATCCTATACATTACTAACAGTAACTATATCTTTCAGCTGGCAGAAATGATCACACATAGGTTCTATGTTGCATGCAACCAGGGCAGAGAGGCAAAAGGAGCAACATCATTAGGACTGTGCTGATCATTAAACCTTAACACTGTTCTGCAGGAGCATTATATTAAGGCACCTGATCTAGCCATTGTGTGAAGCATTTTACAAAAGCTCAGAAAGGGAAAACATCAGTTGTTGAAAACAGTTGCATACAAGATGGATTTTAAAAGTACGCTGGATTTGACACTGGCACAATAATAGGGAAGTTTCAGCGTGCCATGGAGAGCAAACAGCAGCAAACAAAGCTGTAGTCTGCTCAGCAGAGTGGCAGTAAGGTCTGGTGGGTCCAGGCTGGGATCAGCAGAAATGAAGTCCTGAGGTCTGATGGACTGGCCCCAGAGGCAAAGTCAAGGGAGGTATTTCTTCTGAATTCCCAGCAGTAGATGGATTTGGATCTAATTCCAGTTCTATTTTTGAAAAACATAGAAAGGTAGGAAAATTCATTTGCCCACTCTGCAAACTCAGAGTTGTTCTTGTTGCATATCTGATTTTTTATTATGCAAGGTGTGGTTTCTATTCAGTTCTGGATGAAGAGTACAAAAGGAAAACCATCCGCTTTGATTCTTTATTATTGCAGCTCTTGGCCCAGGATAGTTTCCCAGAAAACAGAGTATTACAGTTAGACTGAAATCAACTTCTCTCTATCTGTCTCTCTCAAATAAATAAATAAATAAATAAATGTGTGTCAAATTCAATTACCTTAATTCAGCAATGGCACAATGAAGCAAGCTATATTTAAGCCATACTGAAGGCTATATTCCTATGTTTCCTCCTTTATCACTCCTTAAAAGAGTGCACCAGAGAGGGAAAACTCTTACAATTTTCCTCAGCACTCCTATAAATCTTGATCAGTTAATGTTTTAATGTTTATCAGTTAATTATAGATCTTTATCCATGTAATCTTTTAAAATTAAGCATTCTAAATGCAAAAATATTACCACATATTCAAACTACAGAGCATTAATATGTAAAATTCCCTGAAAAGATTTATTTTTAACATTTTCATTAAAAAGATAGTATATTAGCAAACATCACCAATATCATTTTTGCTCACACGATGGCATCATGCTGTGATTAAAGTCCTTAGTTTGAAACACCCAAGGGACTGACAGCAGCCTTAGAGCTGTCATCCTGGCATTGAAGGCATTCGGAGGAGGGAAGGTGAGGAGGAGGAAGGGTGAGGAGAAAGTACACATCTCTGAGGAAAGAAAACAACGTCACTAAGTAAAACAAAAAAAGGCTATGCAAATAAGCACTTATCACCAGAGGAAAAAAAAACATGCTTTGCTGTATTCAGCCACCATTGGAAGTGTGACTGATGAGTGAGTAATGACTTAACTGAGCTCCAGGAAAAAGTGCTAGGCTGCTATCAAATAATACTCCTAACAAATACGAACAATTCCAGTTGACTTGCACTGGTCACGAAGATGCAGGTGAGAAGAAAGCCTACATCTCCACAATAACAGCAACCTTCAGAAGTCCAAGCACAAGAGAAAATGCCATCAACAACTTAGCTGGTAGGGCCTGGAGGCCCCAGTGCAGCTCCTCCGCTCTTCTTGTTCTGGCATATGCAATGAACTTGCTCTGGACGTTCAATCCTCGCTCCCTTGCTCCCTTCCAACCACAGCTACATCTCATCCTCCTTCCTCTGTGTTCTCTCTGAGGACAACCTGGGAAGAAACGCACACCCAACATAGATGATGATACAGAAGTGATCTTCACGGCCTGGAGGTAACAGCTCAGTAACATCCATCTCGAGAAATCATGGTGTGGGTACTGAAGCTTAATGATAATGGTGGTTAATTTTGTCACTGCTGAAATAATAAGCCTCTCATAAGCCATTGAAACAGAGTATCTTAAGAACTAGAGGAAGATGTTACCCCCGTGGGTATATTCCTGCTGTCTCTGATAGATTTTTCCAGAATTGTGCTTACTGCAAGTTTAAACTGTTTCAAGCAATTAAGTTCCATGAGTTGTCTTTCAATGGTAAAAGTTCTCCCAGCATTGAATTGATTTTTCTATCACTTCTCTTGCTAAAGGTCGTAATCAGGATTGATAACCATTCTACTATACAACACACAACTTCCAGGAGTTATCCTGTCTGGAGATTTGTGCAATCCACACTTGCATTTAACAAATGTAAACAGCCATGCTAGAGACCATGCAAAAAGCGACAAGTACTGAGCAGGGCTGTTTCGCTTGCTGGCAAAACCAGTGCCCCACGTTTCCTTATTCAGCAACGTGATGAGCACGGGGAGCATGCTCATTTGCACAAACCCAGGACAAAAGAATCACAAGCTGCAGGAGTACAACACACCAATGTAGTTAGCCCACTTGTAGGTGCCCCTTGATTTCACTGCCTGCCCACAGCAATAGCCACTGGCCTCAAGCACTTCTCCAAGGACAGAGCAGCCACCAAGGCTGACCCTCTAGCCCTGTCCCTGCTAGACTCAGCAAGCAGCAGCACTCTGCCCTCCTGTTCCTCCACAGGGCCAGCAGAGCCAGTACTCTGGCCCCATGGCCCCCTATGGCCCCTGCAGGCCCTGTATGTCCTCCCAGCCCTGCTGTCCAACAGGCATCCTTCACCGCTCCTTCTCTGTCCCTGGGTGAAGCTGACAGGCCAGGCCCGCTGCCAGCAGCTGAGGCACGATTATGGTCACACATGCTGGAAGTTGAGAGAAAGCATGTGGGATTTATTTTATTTTAGGGAGTGGGAGAGGGGGGGAGAGGCACTGGAAGGCTTTTAAGCAGTCAAGGCCTCTGACAGAACAGGATTGAAAGCTATGCACCATATTTCACATAATTCAAGGCTGGACTGCATGCATGTGTTATTAGTTCTCAAAACCATTGTGTACGGCAATTTCTTCATCCCCAGTGAGCTTTTCTGGCTGCAAAGCTGAAGGAATAGTTGGTACCAAGCCAGAGGAGTTCAAGAATTTTTTCTGAAGGAGGGAGTGAGGGAGGAAATGGGGAGAATGTGGGGTAGAAAGCAAGAAGGGCTCTTCTATGAGGGCATGAGAGACTGTGATGATGTTTTCTGAGGTTTCCAGTGCCTGGCCCTCCTGTGTCTCCCTCCCCCTCTCTCCAAGTCAGGGACAAATTCACACTAGGACAGCATGGTCTCTCCTGTGATGGTGCCCGTCCCTGGCCTCCCGGGGACAGCAATTGCACAGCCGTGGGGCAGCAGCAGCCGGGGATGCTCTGACAGATTCCTGGGGTCCTCACAAATCAGGATAAATTCATTACCACAGCTTTGACAGATGTCTTACACTCATCTCTGGAGCTTAGGAGGGAGGTGAGGGAGGAGGAGAAAAGAGGAGGAGAGCTGAAAGATTTTCAAAGACTATTCAAACAGAGGCTTTTTTTTTTTTTTTTTTAAACAAGGCAAGAAATCAAGGTGGGGAAAATACTTCATACCAAAACGTTTATAAATGTATAACTTTGCTTTAACCACAGCTTTATTTCTCTGTCTGTCTCACACGTGTTTCCATTATTGTCAGGAGAATGAACTACATGCATGCCAAATCAGGTCATTCACAAATATAGAACGAACGTCTGTCATTACAGATTTACCACTCCGACTACGGCATATCCCTTCTGTCTATAAAATTCCCAATCCATTAGCAGGGCAAGCTCTTTACATGTCAACCCTTTAACACTGCCTGCACCTCAGCAAACAGGAGGTACTGCCTTCCTTCAATAGGCAAGCTTATGCATTTGCTTAAAAATGATGGCAGGGTGTGTGTGTCATGTCCATCAGCTATACAACAAAACCGAATTTCTTCATGTGGAAATTTACAATGGGCTGAATCTCATGTCAGCTCTTCACAAATACTGGGTAAGACCTGAAGCCAGATCACCACCGCTCTCTCACCTTCCTTGGAGACGACATAATGTCTCCAGACCACCAAGCCTCTGCCTTAGCCACGGACCAGCCAGTGCCTGAACTCAGCCTAGCAGTTAGATGATTCCTCCTACCTGTTCAGCTTCAAGATGCACCTGCACTGTCTAAATGCAGTCTTGCCAACTGCTCTGCCACCATGCATAACTTCAAAATGACAATAAAACAGCAAGATCTGCAGATTCTTTGAAACAAAGAACAACCTCAGTGCGGGATCTGATTTTCACTGTGAAACACTGACAGGAATCAAATTCATTCTGGACAAAGCAAATTTTCACGTGGAGAACTTAGGCAAGGAGAGACCGAGGTCCAAATTTCCAAACTTCTTGGGAGCTTGACCTGTATCTTGCTGAATTGCCTGAAGGCACTTGATAAACAAGGGATTTTTCCTTCTTCACATAGAAAATCTGAATTAGATTAGAGCACATCTTCCAACATGTTCTGGTGATAAAACAGGCTTCTCCTCTCTGGTCACACTAGCTTCTCAGAGTGATACCCTAGTGTACAGTACCTGCTCTCTATATTGCACCACACAAAATTATATCAACAATTGCTTTAGTTACAGAAGAAATAAACACATATTCATTAAAAAGGGCAATGTATTGTTTTGTCCAGGAAACAAAATCATTTCACAAAGAAATGGACGCACATACGAGCCCGTGTTGTGGAGACAGTGCTTTGCAGCGTACAACACAGCTAGCTCAAAATCTGAATTTTAACTTGAAAACCTATCTGGATTTATTTGCCATCATGGAGAGCAATTAGACTTTTACCACCAGACAAAGCATCACTGTTAGATTGTCACAAATGCTCCTATTCACAGTTCAAAGAGCACTGTGGATAAAGTACCTGTTTAAAGCACCACAGTTAAACCTTTGTGCATTTGTAGTTTTATTTTAGAGCTTCAAGGGATTTTTCATTTTTAAAAGGAAAAAGAAGAAAGCAAGAAGCCAGGGTAAAGTGTGCATTTACTGATGACAATGCAGCAGACAATGTACAAGATTCCTACTAAAGCTAAGCCCCTCTACAAATCACTTATAATCTAATAGGCAGACGTGCAGAATACTGAAGGGGAAGGGGGTGGGCAGAAGACTCAAGAACTTACTAAGTTTGTTCCATTTCCTGAGGAAATCACAGGAGAGCTGACTCTTTAATGGGGATTAAAAAGGAAAGGACAGTAGCATGGCAACAAAGGAGGGAGGCAAATATTGCCCATGGAGAGAGTATTACAGGAAAAGGCAAGGGGAAGGCAAACAGTCATGGTGCTGCCTGGATAGCAACATCTTTTATGGCCATGTGTACACAGCCTGAAGAAGGCCTTTGGGTTTCCTCCTTCCCTTTTGTTCCTGAATGCCAGGGATTAACAGTGTGGCTGCTCACAGGCACATTCCCCTCCCCTCCAGCTGATTCATAGGGCGATGGGTTTCACGGCAGGCTGCATTTGGTAGGTGAAATGCTCAGTACCGGGGAGAGGAGAGGAGGGCAGAAGAGTTGTAGTAGTAATGGGCCCTAGAAGGATACTTTCCCATCCTGATGCTTGCCAGAAGAGAAGGAAATCCAAATACACACACTTTGTAGCAATTAAATTGATAAGCATCCTTAAGTATAATAAGGTCATGTAATACAGCCACCTAAGCTGAAGAATTCAAAGGCTGCTTCTGTATTCCAGGAGAGAAAACACGATGATAAGGGTAAGAGTGAAGGACAGAGCTGTCAGCTGAATCATTGCAAGCCTTGATTTAGTACCTCCATGCCAATGCCAGTCTTCCATGAAAGGCTTTGGAAAGCCACTAAATTTTAGATTGCTTATCATTATCCCAGTTAAACAGCAAAGTACAGTAAACAATATTAACAAACTAGTTAAGCCAGCTGCAGCACTGGTAGGCTTCTGAATGTAAACAGGCCACTAAACCAACCGTCAGGGCTGTTCCACCAAGATGAATGGGTGCTGCCTAGAGCTGATGACAGACGGTTTCAGAGCAGGTCATGCATGTGGTATCTATGTAGTGTCTTGTATCGTATGGGAAGCAAATTCTCTTACACGCAGCTTGCTCCAGCTGAAGAAAAAAATTAGTTTTGATTTTATCACCACATCATCTTCTGAATCTCAAAGGTGACAACGCATCAGTGTCCCATTTCCTCTCAATTTACATACTCTTTCTCAGAAAGGCAGGAATGGATGGTGAAAATCTAAAGTCTCTTGCTGTATGTGTCATAAATACTGGGGCCAGACTCTTTTCAGTGGTGCGCAGCAGTAGAACAAGGGGCAACAGGCACAAACTGGAACAGGGAAAGTTCTATACAAACATGAGGAAGAACGTCTTTACTGTGGGAGTGACAGAGGAACAGGCTGCCCAGAGAGGTTGTGGTGTCTCCTTCCCTGGAGATATTCAAGACCTGCCTGGACAATTTCCTGTGCAACCTGCTGCAGGAAACCTGCAAGGGGGGTGGTCTCAATGGCCTCCCTCGGCCCACAATTTTGTGATTCTGTGATTTTACTTAACTTGCAAATATCTTTACTTAAGAACAACCCTCTCAGTCTGATATGCTCTCCCACTCTGTAATGTCCCTCAAGATTGCCATTAAGAGGCTTTCTCCATGTCCCTGGGCTGTACAAGTAACTTTGGTGCGGGTGACAGATAGGGAAAAAAAAGTGGAGGATATGTCTGTGCACTAAGCTCACAGTATGTGGCCAGTCTGCCTTGACACTGTCTCTGAAAGGACATTTTCTAGCTTTGAGTGTCTTCACAGCTGCCTCAGAAGTTGCCTAGAAAAGCAACATTTTGTGCTGGGGAGCAATGGGACGCATTTGCCAGGGACAGGAAAGATGCCCAGCACGTTTCAGATACTAATGTTCAGCCAGTATTTGCTCAGGCCAGCAATGAACTGTTGATCTAGAGGGCAAAGACTCTGCAGCCCTTTTTCAATCCCCTGAGCTGCTCAATCCCATGATAATGTCATTTCTGAAACAGCGCCAATGGAGCATAAAGCAGCAGGCAAGACAGAAGGCATCAAATGTTAATAGCCGCTCCTTCACAGAAGAAAGAGCCTAATCCCTGGCTTTGAAAAGCACTCAGCCCCTGCACGCTAAAATGAGGTATGCCAGAGAGCTCTACCCATGTGTGCCAGAGGACATCGGACAGCAAATGCATGTGTACCTGCAAATATCCATTTTCTGAGCGCAGGAGGAAACCGGATGTTCCCTGGATTTCAGAGGCACGATTGAACCAGACCTTTGTTTCAAGGGCACTGCCAAATAAGAGGCTTGTTTGAACTCGACTCAATCAGGGATTGAAAACAAGGAAAAGAAAATAGCAGTAAGCAACCGGATGAGGCTCTGCAAGAGAATTGAAGTCTGACAGATTTATGGAAACCTTGTTTCCATATGGATCAGCACTGCTGCCTCCAGAGCTCCAGCGGCAGCAATCAATGAAAACAATGCTAGCTCCGGCGGATGTCTGCATGTTTAAAAAAATACATATATGTGTTTTTACATAGAGGCTAAGTAAACAGAAGTGCAGATCTCCGGTAGCTTCTTTGCTCATTTGCCATGGCAGGCATCCCACGCCGGGAGACACAGGACCTTGCTCTGATGTACAGCTGTGCTGGTGGGAGGAATCAAAAGAGCGGGCTGATTTACACAGTTATGAGACGAGGACATACTCTGCATGAAAATGAAAGGAAATGTATCCGGGCAGGCAGAGAGCACTGGGAGTGAGTGGGAAAGGGTGGCATCATTGGATCCACGCTTACATAGTTACAAATCCAAAAGGATTTACGCCATGGTCTAGGAGAACTCTTGTCCTGCTGCTGCATAAGATTGAAACGTACTGTAACCCTATTGCACTTCAACACCTGGCAGTATGTGGAGCCATTAAACACTACTGTCTCCATAAATCACTCTGCATGTGTGCATATGCACACATATGTACATCTGAGAAATGTTGTTCTTCGTCAAAGAACCACAATGAGGCTAAATTTGTGCGTGGGACAAATTCTGATGATGTTGGTGGAGTAATACTGAGAACAAAGCTGAAAAGGGTCATGGTATTCTCCATCATCCATGCTAGGAGGGACAAACCATGCCATAAATGGCATGGCCTGCACTCTTCCTTCAATTGCCCTTTTCTGAATCTAGCATCTGCAAGCATCAAAGAGGAAGGAAATTGCATTTCTCCTGACTGGACTGCTGAGTAAGATGGAAAATCTGCAACTGAAGCAGAAGATTAAAAAAAAAAAAAAAGAAAAAGGTGGAACTGATGATTTCCAAGCAGTGTAAGAAATCAGGTTTTAGAAAAATGCTTCATCTTTACAGGGAAAAGCACTTTCTCCTTTATTTGGGTCTTTAATTATGCCCCCATTCCCCACCTTTGGCATCCGGCCATGTCTTATCCTGCAGTGGAGGAAGTGCTGTGTCTTCCAAGAACAGTTCTTCCTCCTGATTAATTCAGCAGTGCATCCATGGCTTTCCCTAGAGTTTTTCCACAGGAGCAGCCAAGCTATGCTCAGAGATAACCTGGTACATCTCTGCTCCATACTAATCAGAAGCTGGCATCCACAGCTGCATTAGACAAGTAAGCAAATCTGACAGTAAACGAAGGACAGGGAATGATGCACGTAACACAAAACATATATTAAGCATGAAGACACCGGGCATACATTTGTTTTGTGTAATGCATTCAAGCTGTTACAAAATGCAAACCAAACCAAATGAATCTGACCAGTCAATACCCCTGGACAGGGACAGAGATATTAAAACCTGTGACACATCCCTTGCCTGGTACCAGTAGGCAAATTTCAGTTGCAGCAGAAGGGGAGGCAAAAGCTGAGTGGGACATAACGAACATAACACCATTCCTCAAGAAAAGAGCACGGGTCTCATACAAGGCCAATGCTTACAGCTGGAGTTACGGAAGCCAAGATGGGATATGCAGGCTTCCGTTGGTTAAGTGTTTGACAGGAGATATTTTACATACTTTAGAGAAACAGGAGTCCAACAGATGACAAAGTTTGGGACTTCTGAGAGCCAGGATGAACTTTAGGTATGGGGAAACTATCTTGTGTCCTCCAGATCTCTTTCTGTCATGAGCAAAATGGGAATAATTGCAATTCTCTTCCTCAAAAGCATGTTGTCATGATGACACGCTATAAATTAGGATACGATTATGTTTATGAGGGCCATATGATAGGCAGGCATAAGAGATAGGCAGGCACCCAATATATCTCTCTAGCTTATATAAATGGATCCCTGAGGCCAACGAACATGAATAACTTATGAACTGTCGATACATCTGCTCCATGAAGAGAAAATAGCATGAGTTTGCCTCACTGTAACCTTCCACAGTCAATATTCCATTTGCAACACGGATGATCCAGTTCATAATGGGGAAATTAGCTAGTAGGTGTACATATGACTGTGTGAGATGTTTAAGTATGGGGAGAGGAAAACAGAAATTCCCACCTGTATTTCAAGTGAAAGAAGAAGCCTAGATTCCCTATTTTGAATTACCTTACATGGTGCCACAAGATGCAGCTTTATGAGTGTTTGTCCTGAAAGTGAGTTCTCATAAGCGTGTGACAGCAACACATGCATATAAATACACAAACTGACAAGAAAGGAGGAAGATAAACCATATTTTTGAAGGATCCTCCTACTCGCCCCCACAATTACATTTACATATGGTGGTTTTGCATTCATCTAAGTCAAACATTTGCAAATGGGTAGACCCTAAGGCTCTAAGATAACCCAAGTGGAACAAAAACATATGAATGCACATGCAAATGCTATGGTAAGTAGCATATGTTTTAGATACCACCGAGATCATATGTTGATATGAACTAACAAACCTCTGCTATTTATCATAGACTATACTCCTTACACATAGGTAATCTATATAAAAATATGGCATGGCTTAGATCTGTATGAAATGCATGTCATTTGCACATGGCAAGTATTCAGAGAGGGCAAAGGTTAAAGACAGAACATATGTGGAATCACTGCTAGAAGACGGTTTTCCCTCTGCAGCAGCCTCACTCACCTTCCCTTCATCTCACAGAGCACATCAGGTTCTGCTATTCATGTAATGTTCCAGTTGCTTTTTTAGAAAAGCTTGCTTACTTATTAATGACTGGCTGTAGGATAACACGTTTCTCCAGAAGCCTAGGAGCAGAAAAGATGGGGGCAAATCACCAAACAGAGAGTTGTAAACCAGTGCTAAGAAAGGGAGAGAGGAAATGCAGCTGAGCAACCTGATCTAGCTGTATACGTCCCTGTTCATTGCAGGGAGTTGAACTAGATGACGTTTTAAGGTCCTTTCCAACTCAAACGACTCTGTGAATCTGTGACTCTGTGATGTGAAAACAGCATCATTTCCTCACACAGGACTGCATGCTGCCTTGCTCACTGTGTGCGTGCAGTTCAGTGCAGTCAGTGTAAGTTGCCCTAGTTCAGAGAGCAGAATTTAGCAGAAAGATTTTTCCTGCAAGAAAGATTTTTTCTTCTCTGCATGCTGTAGAAAATCACCAGAATAAATTGAGTTGATCTCAACTGAATAGCTGAAGGGGGCCTACAGAATAGCTGGGGAGAGACTTTTTACAAATGCACGTAGTGACAGGACAAGGGAAAATGACTATAAACTGGAAGAGGGTAGATTTAGACTAGCTATAAGGAAGAAATTCTGTGAGGATGGTGAGACACTGGAACAGGCTGCCCAGAGAAGTTGTGGGTGCCCTCCTCCTTGGAAGTGTTCAAGGCCAGGCTGGATGGGGCTTTGAGCAACCTGGTCTAATGAGAGGTGTCTTTGCCCATGGTGGGAGGGTTGGAATTAGATGATCCTTAAGGTCCATTCCAACACAAATCATCCCATGATTCACTGATTCCATGATTCTATGATCTCAAGCAGAATTTAGGTGTCAGATCCAGTCTTCTCCAGCCTATGTAGATGTATTAGCCTATCTCCAAATCTCTCACATTAGTCTGTGCTATAATCAGAGTCAGAGAATGAAATTGAGTTGCCTGACTTATGTGGAGTCCTATTTCAGTGGAACGTGAAGCTCTGCAAAATCAAAATATTTACAAAAATCAAATATTTTTTTGAAGTTAAAGTTAGGAAGAAACATAAGAAAATATGTGACAGAATTCAAAGAAGTCATTTAGACGTCTTTGAGGAAACAGTTGTTTTCAGACACTCTGAACTTGCTTTGTAAAGGGTTTTCAGGTTTTCTTGCTCTGAAGAACAACATTAAACCTCAAAATCCTTAGTGAAACAGTATATGTGTCTTCTAGCCACTTCTAAGAGAAGAATAAATAAAATACTGCAAAGAACACGTTTGTGTTTACTTGTATAATACGCAAAACTCTTAGAACTCAGAACATGATAAATTTATGTGACACTACTGGAATTGAATGAAAGGTCTTACACTGCTTTGAAGTTAGTAAGAGGTTATATGCATTTTCTAGCAGAGGTTATGTTACATAAAACCATATTAAAGCATTACTTCAAATAGTCATTTTTCATTTAGGAGAGATGGATATAGGCCTCCTGAAGCGACACTCAGAACACCACTTTTCCAAAATATCACACTCAAATAATTCCCACTGCACTTTGCTAACCCCTACTATTCAAGTAGGCCAGCTCATCTACAGATGTGCAGTGTATGTGACAGCATTTTAGACTGCTTTCAAAATCCTTTTAAAACTACACGCAGTACTCTCAGCCTCAACTGTAATGTTTGCTTACTATTTTTCAGTCAAGTCTTCAAAACCATTTTTTTATTCAATGAACAGGCAGAGACAGATCTTCAACTAGCATAAAACAGCACTGCTTTTTTAGTCTTCAGTCATTTTCATTTCTTGGCACCCCAAAAATGTTCCAGCAGAGGCACAGGTCCATGTATTGGAATTTAAGCCTACTGGTAGTAGAGTCTGCTTTTCTTAGTTACCTTTTGCAGACTCTTTTGAAGCGGTCCACAGAATCTCTGGGGACCGACAGACCACAGTCTGAAAACCACATTTCAGTAGAGCAGCACCAATTTACAGCAGATTAAAACCCCAGGTTTTAAAGCTGGCCAATGGCAACCAAATTGAAGAGCTGAACAGGAAGTGCTGCAAGAGAACTGCACAGCCAGCATACAGAGGGCTTTGCCCAATTCAGGTTTATGTTGGAAGAGTGAAACGTCATTCCACCCCTCTTTTTGCCTGAAGCAATAAAGAGTTCCTGCAAAATTGAAGCTTTAATTTAAAACAAATTTGAGGTGCAGTCATTTCTGGCTCACACTAATGCCTACCAGCTCCAACACAGTTGAAAAGAGTAGCCCAGTACAGGTAACATTCTTAGGTTTATGGCATTTCATGCTGTGAAGGAAGCCTTTTAAAACATGAGCCAGAGCATGGCATAATGCTGAAGCTTCATGACAGCAAATGAAAGGACAGTGACGTCTAGAGTGAAGGAGGAGATCCTCTCAATGCCCTAAAACTTCAGAAGAAGTATATGCAGTGTTTGGTGGTGGGTTCGCATGCTGTCAAGGACATAGATCTGTGTCTATCCTTCTTTTCACACTGACTGATTCTGTGGGGCTGGCTTCCCAGTTCCTTGTCTTAACCATCATCCTTCCAGCCTTTTGCCTGGTTCTGGCTCCAGTCTGGTATCTGGGGTTCCAAACTCATGTTTGCTAAACTCTGCTCATGGAGGTGCGTGCTCCATCTTCAAGGAGGACCTGAAGTGCCCCAGTGAAAACCCAAATGAAGATGAAGCTAGAGGAGAAAAAAAAAATGAGAATGCAAGTGGGAAAGGTGAAGCATCTTTGGAGGAAGGACACTTAGCTGCAAGAAAGGTATAAGAAAAGCCATTGCTAGCGGGAGTAGAACAGCAGCTGTCACAGGGGCATTGAAGCCTGCCCTATTCAGAAGGGAGAGATCTAGTGGGACAAGGAAGGAGACACCTGGCTAGGGAGGAAACAGAGAGGTATGAGAGGTAATCTGATGGGGGAGAGAGGAGATCTGTGGGAGATCAGTACTAATGGGAAAAGACGACACTGAGGGACTGGGGGCAGGGGGCACACTGTGATCATGCCTCCAGTGTGTGAGTGGGGAGGAAAGCACAAGGCATCCCTTGCCAAAATATGTAGCCAAGGCTGAGTCATCTTGGTGCAGCTGTGTCCTTGGGGAACTCCTGCCCCAAGTAGATGACCGCCAGCTTTCCTGAAAAAGCTGCCAGCCTTCTTAGCCCTGAGCAGTGTAAAAGGATTTCCTAGTAATAGCACAAATTCAAGAGACAAATATCTCACCATTATTCTAGCATTTTTCACACCCAAGAGGATCTTTAGCTGTGGACCGACAGTGGCATGGACTCTCGCTTTTTGATTAATCTTTTATACCATCTGCTCTCCCTCCACCTATCCATCATCTTCCTGCCCGAGTGATGATTACTTCAGAGTGCAAATCACCTAACATCATTCTGGCTGATAAATTATATATGAAGGACAGGACTTGGTGACTAAGACTGAACCCAGTGGCGTTGGTGTAAGTCTGGGAAGTGCGGGTGCTTAGATACCCTAATGCCTCACACATTTGAGAATAGACAGATTAGATTAAATGGATGGGCTCCAATGGAGTTAGTCCAGGTTTACGCAGGTGTAAGTGAGATCAGAATTGGCCTTCAGTCTGTGGAAAAACTTCACCAGTTTATTAAAGGAAATTTAATGTGCATGGAAAACAGCCTATCCTTAATTAATCACATGGAAAATACTAAAAATATAGACAAACCAGCAACACTGGCAGCTTCTCTCTACACTAGTATCATCTCTGAGGTGTACACCTGCTTGGCAACTACTGGTGTTGGTTAATCAACACTCTATCTTGGGAAAAATAATCTAACTCATTTGTTTTGGTTCTTTTTTCTTCTTACCTGCATCAATGACAAAAACATGTGAAAGAATAGCTTCAGCTGGACTGCACACCGAGGCAAGGAATTGCTGCAACAAGCAGTGAAGATGCTCCTTGCGTGGCAGTGATAAATGCCAGTCCTTCCTGGTTGTCTGCAGGAGCTGGAAAGTGATGTTGTGGTTAGCAGATACTTGCTGGAGGTGAAAACAACTGCAGAGGTGTTGTGGCTTTCATCTAGAAGGTGAAGACGATAACAGGAGGTATCTTGCTATGTTTTTCATCTGCTTGGCATCAGCCAGTTGCCAACTATAGAGGTAAAAGATGGAAGTGGGGAGAACTAGTTGCTCTACCTCTCGGAGGGCAGTTGGAAGTAGGGACTGAACAAACTTGTTACCACTGCTAACGCCTCTACTTCTGTAGCATGCCACAGGCAATCTTGACAAACCCTGCCAAGATGTCTCTCCTTTTGATTTGTGTGTTCTCCCCATGTCAAGGCTAACCTTTATTTTATTTTAAATACTTTCTAACCTTTTTTTCTCCTTTGGAAATAACCTACAGAGTGTAAAACCAATTACAGTGGCAGAAAATTATCATTACAAGATTCCCCAGAGACATAAAGCAAAGCATACTCCCCACCGTCTCCACCTGCAGCTGACCCATGAGGACGGTGGAAGGGCTGACCAAGGGCAGGCAGCCCATTACACATTGCAGGGAGCCAGGCAACAGCGTGACAGCGCATGGCCACTGCTAGCTCCCCACCTGCTGCGTGCAGGTGACCGGGCTGGCCCCTCCAGCTCTGTGCATGGCTGGCTGAGCCAGTCACAAATTCAGGAGGTTTTAGGATTCTGCACTGACTGTTGCACTCAAGCTGCGAAGAGCGAATGACATGCCTTTGCCATTGAACAGACAAACTACAGCCAGGTATTGTGGTTGATCACAGACCTACCGACCTATTGGAAAACACAGCTTATGTAAAATGTTATAGCACATTTTCTTACCAATAGTGGCTAGGGGGTGTGACCAAACCTGCCAGCCAGTCTGTAAAGTCACATGTCGTAAAGTAGCTAATCAAACCTGACATGAACATTAACAAGAGGAAAAAAAAGGCATAAGGGTAAAACATTCCCAGTCTCTTTTCCTCTCTAACCCCAAAGCAAAACCCACCTCTACCCATGCAGCTCTCCCACAGGGGAAAGGATGAAAGGGAAAGCACATCACAGCTGCGACCACATCATTTAATGCATTAGGGGAAGACGTTCAGACAAACAAGAGCTCTGAGAAGTATCTGGAAACACATTCTGGAAGGGAGCAACAATCATACAGTCACTGTGCATAAGTACAAGCCACTTTTGAGGGGCAGAAGTGGGGACAGAAGCTTAAAATTTGGCCAATTATTTAAAACACTGTATCCTTCAGAACTCCAGGAAGATACAGAGAGAGAGGAAGAAGGATACACTGGGGCAACAGAGCTTATTTCTGCCTCTCCCAAAATCAAAGAAGCATCCCTGGATGCCTGCACTCTGGCATTACAGTTCTCTGGGAAGGAAAAGTGCGTGTATGAGGATGCTCTGGCAACATCAGGAGTCCATTTTACAATGCTCAGAGAGAACAAGGGAGACTTGTCTAATCACAAGGGAGATATCTGCTCCTACATCTCAAAATGCTTCAAATTGTAGTTGCTTCTAATGGGATACACACAGAGATTAATGACTCTGATTGCAATGCTTCAGCGACACCCCCCTCAAAGCCAAACTTGTGCCATTTAGTCGGGAGCTGTGAATAAAGAATGAGTAGTTTCTTTCCTTGAACCGTCCTATTACTGTCTTCAGTAAAATGCTGAAATTAAAAATATGTGTACAATATTGCTATTTGAATATCATGATCACATTTATTTTGAATAATTAAAAGCAGTATATTCAAAAAATACTTAAACTAAGTGAAACATATTTCAAATTTTGCAGTAGATGAGGTTCTCAATCTATTTTTGTTTTAAATACTACTCAGATGGTTTTATTTTTCCTACTGAAGAAAAAATATGGACTTCATTATTTAAGTTTTTGGTATCCAAAACTACCACAAAGAGTCAGCTGCTAAGGACTAGCACTGCCAGTGGTTTGGGATCTTAGCCAAAATCACAGATTACCAAAACATATCTAGCCCTGCATAGGACAGAACAGAATGGTTCCGTTCAAGAAAGCATGTCAGTCTTTCATTGCATGAGAGGGTAAATAAATAATTTTTTAAAACCCCTGAACCCCAAGCTCCCTCCAATTACAAAGTGTCCCCAGGAGTCATATATTTGATTTGGGAAACTCTGAGGTGGGGGCTTGAACACTCTGTTCAGAGGGAGCAGGTCTTAGCAGATTGTGTTACATCAAATATTTGTATCAGACGTAGGTTTTTAGCTCCATTACATTCAGAGTTCTTTCCTCTACTTGTTTGTAGCTGTACACAGGATAGAGTTTCTCAAAGCCTATGCTTTAATAGGAAAAAGACTCATATTATATCAAGTTACAAGGCATGAAAGAGCGAGGCTAACTCTGGGTTTTCTGACTTATTCTTATCTACCAAGAGCAACCTACAGCATCCTAGTGCTTTCCTCAAGAAATGAATGCAAACACATCTGGCATTTTCCAGCCCTCGGGAAGAAAGAAGCGTGCCTGTGAGATGCTTTCTTTTTGAGAATAGTGCTGCTGCTAGGGTGACCGCTGAAGGAGCGAGCCAGAGGTGTGTTTTCCATTAAGCACTTGTTCTGGCCAGGGTAGGGATCACTTCATTTTGCCTGACTTTGCGTCCCATGGCCATGGTCCAGCTCATGTAGACAGCTGTCTTCTCCTCCTTGCTGACAGCTTTATTCCTTCAGTGAAGCAAAGCTGTTATGGGCAGCCATCGCCTGGAAGGAACGTTGACCTCTTAGGTGGCTGGGATCAACACCAGGCACAGTGAGACAAGCGCTGTCTGCTTTCCCCTCACATGGGAGCCAGTCCCAGGGGTACCACGCACTGAATTAGCAGAGACCTCATCTTTCAGTTCATGTTGCCTAATGCAAGATCAGTGGGGCATAAAGTTTCTATTATCTATGTTTTAATAATGGATGAAGCTCCCCTCCTCCTACTCCAAAAGCCCCACATTTAACCCTGCTCTAGGCAGATGACGCAGCTGGCCCTTTGTCTGCTCAGCTCCTTCCAGATGGGCACCCAGTGCCACCTGAGCTGAGTCGGCTCAGGGAACATTTTGTTACTTGCTATTTATTTCAGAAACCAAAGGCTTCCCCTTTATTTAAGGGAGTTATAGTTCTGCATTTGTGTCAGCCCTAAGGATGTCCAGGGGATAAAAAAAAGTGTGCTTCTAAGGCTCTGAATTTTCAGCTTTGCTACCTCAGTTATTGCTTACTTATTGACCAACTCTCAAAGATGCCAGGGAGTATTATTTTTCTGAGTTACAAAAGTGTATTTGGTGAACAGATCCTCAGATTTGGATCTCTAAATTTGACTTGATCCATATGCCTTCCTGCGTGGTTGCAGAATGATGAAGTTGTTACATAGCTGAATGTGAGGCATTGGTCACCCTTTTGACTGTTTTTGTCAGCACTGAGACACTCTTTCCTCTGACAGAGTTAGTTTGGAAGTCCAGGTTATTAGCAGTGTAAGGAAAATGCTAGAAACAGTTGAGTGACTCATCATTGTTTCATAAAAAGTATCACACTACCAAAAAAAAAAAATCATGTGAAATTTTTTAACTGAAGCAGGTAAAATCAAACTCAAAACAGGCATGGATATATAAAGAATTGTATTAGAAGTGTTATGGTTGGCCTGTGGAGAACAAGGGGGAACAGTGTGGCAGAAAGGCATCAGAAGGAACAACAAGGTTTAGGTGATACCTAGCTCTGCAAATCATCCTTAGCACAGCACATCTACATGCAGCTTCTGAGCAGACCCCAGTGGGAAAACAAAGGACTGCATAGAATAAGGGACAGCAGCTAAGAGATGATGACGAAGAAGATGAAGAACAAGGCTGGAGCTTTGAGACATCCAGAGACTGAGACAAAAGACAGTGAGTAAACCCTAGTGACTCACAGAGATACAGAAGGATGGAGGGAGGAAAGTTCCTGTTCACTGCAAGCTTCTGAGGAGTTCAAAAGGTTTGTGAATATATGAGAAGGGGAGTGTGAGTACCTAAAATCAGCTTGTTTTATAACACAGCAACCTTCTTCTTCTGGAAAGCCAGATTCTGATCTTTGCCACAATTGCAGTGCTATTTGCTAGAAAATAACAACTAATGTACTTGCTGCTAAGGCAAACCTCAAGACAAGATAACATGGTGCACTGGGTACATTTAAAAAACCATCTCCGGAGCTTTAAAGCTTGTTCAGGTATCTGTGCAGCAAAGCTCCAACCTCCATCACTTAAACTTTTCAGGAAAACAAAATCAAACAAAACCAAAGCCACGGTAAGTGTGTAAAGCATACATGGATGTTGCAATCCTCAAGTGACAGAGTGACTCAGCAGCAAAACCAAGAGGTGGTCTCTGTTCCACATGCCAGCCACTTCTGGTGTTGTACCACCCAGCTGGTTAGCATCAGATGGATAGCTTCACGCAGTGCTAACAATACCTTCTGCGCTCAAGGTTAGGACTTCATAATTTGTTTTCAGTTGTGCTTGATGGGACTGAGCCATAAACGTCATCATTTTGAGGCTCCAAATTCACTTCTTCAGCTCAGGCCACATTTCACTTAAACAAAAACACTTTGACTGCTGTCCTAACAGCTGTGGATTTCCAGTTCTTTGCCTAGGGAAAACACCAGAACATTTTCTACTTACAATTCATCTCAAAAACACAAATATAACTCATTTATTTAGTTCAGAACTGTCAGTCAAGAAAAGAATTATAGACCTGTCTTGTTTTCAAATACCATTTGTATAACAGAAGATTAATCAATAACCTACCATTCACAAAGCACACTGCAGCAATCACGTCCCATTTTCTGACTCTCAGACCAAAAAAAAGTATACAGTCAATTTTAATAGTGAAATGACTAAACTTATCACTTCCAAACAACATTATATTATCAGAAGAACTCAAAGAAGACAGACATAGAACTCCCTTCAAGCAAAGCAGGACAGACGGGAAATGGCACACGACCAGCAGGCGATACTACAGCCTTATCCCATCTGCACTCATGAAAATGACCTCCTTCCTTAGGACACGGGACATGTCCCACAGTGACTGCCAATAATAAGGTCTAGACAGAACTCCTCCTTGAAAAACACCTATCCCTTTTATTCACATAGCTTCAATTTGCAATGAAGAAAATGTGACAAAGGGTTCTAGTATAAAGTGCAAACCCAGGTTGCCCCCTCTACCTTCTGCTGGAAAACCCCACACATCTATTCAGAGGGAATTAAAAGCTTCACCTGTCTGACATAGAAGGCACAGCACCTTAGATTTCTGGCATAACTTGTAACCTACAGTCTACAGCACTGGAAGAGGTCAGATGCAGTTTGCATCTCTAGCAGCAGTGCTAGCACTAAAACAGTGGAAGAATGGAGCCATCTTAATGGAGCAGTAGGAATCAATAACATGCAAAACCTATCACCACTTGCTCTAGGAGAAACACCCCAGTTGATTTTCTAAGCAAATCAACTGCAAATACATTTAAGAAAAGCAAAATCAAGCAATCCTTCTGCCTCACACATGACTCACATTATGTTCTTACTTAGTAGTGCAGCTTACTGGGAATTGTATATACATTTTAATTGATTTTCATTTGTATGCTTTCACAAGGTGAGCCCAAGCTCTGGATTTGGATGCCAGTGGCTGAACAAGCTTTTTGCCCACTATTCTAACCACTTACTTTTAACAGCTGAGTAGGTTCAGGTTTTCACTTTGACCAAAAAAATTAGGCCAGATGAAAAGGTTTAGAATGACAAACCAGAGCAAGGATCTCTTCTATTTTCTCTTATTATTTTTCTTGCAACAGTGAATGACATTATAAAAAGACTCATATTTTGTTGTGTTTACACTATAGCATAACAGGGGAGAAAGTAGCTATCATTTACAAAGCTTACTGAGGAAAACCTCCCTGTTAAGATGTGATAAGTCTAATGGACGCATTCTCACAAGTTAGGCAGAAGTTAGTGTTACAGTCAGTCACAAACTCAAATTTACCTCTTTTCATCTAAGTGAATGAACAGGTAAGTTTGATCACATTTTATTTACATCATCAAACTGCTTGAATTTGTCTGTGTCTTATAGGAGACATATCTTACTCTAATGTTGCAGAACTAAGTACCTACAAAATTGACTTAGAATCAGATGCTTGGAAATCATACATTCTGAGCACTTAGACAAGTTAGAAACTGCCAAAGTAAAATTATTAAGTTGGAATTTTTTCCAGATAATTACTCAAGCCCCCAACTCTTCAGGCTTCATGTGCACTGTTTGGTACATCAATGGCTTCAGATAAGAGTAAGTGTAATGGATCAGACTTTCATGGGGTAACTTAACTCCAAGAACCCCAGTATCATCTTACATCTGCCATAGCTTTGGCCCTGTTACTGCAAATGTCTTTCTAACACAGGGATGTCAGATAACAACCTAGAATTTTTTAAGGCAGGAACTCTAGTTGGTTCTTTCATTTCTTAGCAGTGCAGGAAAAGGAGGACAATTTCTCAATTTCCTCACTCAACACAGTACAACTCTCCAGAAAGTCTATGGGAGTTATGAGTGCACAATAATTACATGGCTGGGACTTTATAAAGAGAGCAGTAACATTAGTAAAACAGCATGGCTAATTTGCTATTCAGGGATTTTTTTCCTAAGTCATATTTAATTACTATCCTTGTTTCTTTGCCCACTGCCCTTCCCACTCTCCTCCCTTCTTCTCTGAAGAGCTGTGGAATGTTGACGCTAAAGGAGAAGCTGATTATGCTGCACACTGGCACCGAGTTGTCCAGGCTGCACACAAAAGATCATGAATAGGCAGGCGTGTACTTGCTGCAAATATAGTTCAGACACTACTTAGGCATTTAGAATCAAAGATCTGCTGCTAGCAACAAGTCCTCCAGAAGTGTGCGATTTGGCATGCCTGGAGCTGTTAAGTGGATGCAGGCAAAAAAATGCTGAAGTTATGGGGAAGGAATATGAAGGGTGCTAATTGCCATCTGCCAATGCCTCAGAAAAAAGTCTTTGCGATAGACATTCAGCATGGGAAAATGTAATCGCAGCAACAAAGTGTTTACAGGAGAATACATCTAACAAAGCAGGAGGTGCTCAGGCTTAGGAGACACCTGGCAGCAGAGGAAAATGCTTCTGTGCTATAAATCAAACATTAATGCTTCTGCTCTAATGTGCATCTGTTACTTTTTATTCTTGAGAATCCATAGTTATATGGTCTCCTATCTGGAATAATAATTGGCAAAATAACAACAACAAAAAAGGGCTCGTTTCTATAGCATCTTGTGCTGGCATTTCTTCTACAATTGCATTTTTTGTGGGCAACTGGATCTGAATACAATATTGAATGGCAAGACGCTCTGCACCCATCATACACTTCAGCTCTGGCAACCTTGTAATGAACTGGACAGTGTGTACATCTCTCCCTGCTTTTTCTCAGTGAAATCAGAATATTTTAAGCCATGTGAATATACTATTGATAACAGAATTGATCTTTAAATTAACCACTAGAGATATTAATTACCCTTTCCATGCAGGAGTGTTTGTGTGAAATAAAGCAAAGAGAAGGAGACCAAATGGGGAAGCTTTCTGGACCTCTTCCCTCTTAAAAGGTTAGGGAGTGTCTTGGCTTACTGCATGACAAAATGACCTCACAAATACAGGACTGCCATCTCAGCTTTTGTCCTTGACTTCCAGAAATGTTTCTGTGGCTTCTGTCATACATTACAAATAGGGTAGACCTTCATCTCCAAAAATACAGGGAATTTCCCAGGTGGAAATATGATCATGATGTCAGTAACATACGCATACTGATTCCTACAGTTTTGGGGCAGTCAGACTGACACGCATGTAAGTGTGACCCTTTTTTTGACTGCCAAGCAAAGTAGGTGCTTGTCAGGACAACTACCTGACAGATTGCCCACTTCTAGGCAGGCACCATTTCCAGGCAGAAACCTTACTCTTTCCGGGGCTGGCCACTGGAGAAGATGTACCTACGTTGTAGTAAAGAATGGTATGGTCATAACTACATGCATTAAAGCGCCTAAAGGCCT
Source organism: Numida meleagris (assembly GCF_002078875.1). NCBI lineage: Eukaryota > Metazoa > Chordata > Aves > Galliformes > Numididae > Numida > Numida meleagris. The sequence continues at coordinate 58,647,368 of NC_034410.1, forward strand.
TGGGAGCTCCAGTCTTGACTGAAGTGCCATCCAGAAAGCCAGTAGCTGCCTGCTGTTTGAATAGGCCACCCCAGATCCAGCTGAAGCACTGGAGGAGAAGGCCCAGCCTTCACCCCTAGAGCACATGGGGTGGCCCCAGAGCAAACCCAAATCCAGCAAACCACCAGAGGGAGATAAACTCACACACTTGGCCAAATACAGCTCCTTCTGTGAGGGGGAAATTGTAGGAGTTCCAGAGGGGGACATAGTTGACGGCAAATGTGCGAAGATGGAGAAGAGCAGGCTATTGCAGCAGGCCTCACAGCCTGCTTGCTGCCTCCATTCCCAGAGGCAGCTGGGCCACATGAGAACTGGGCCAAAAGAGACGGAGGACACAAAGGCTGCCTTTTTTTCCTCTAGACCCAACTTGAAAGGTATTTTTCTCCATCAAGCTGCAGGACAGGATGATTACACAGGAATTATCAGGTAAAGCCGGATTTGTTGGTCTTATCTGATGGATGTCCCAGGTTTTTCATGACTGAAGGAGTGGGACTCATGGGGAAAGAAAGGCAACAAAGGCAGGCTGTTGGGACACTGAAGCACTGTGGGGATAACTGCAGCATAAAGATAGATCAGATTAGGTAAAACAGGCTGGATCACAAACTGCTGGAGAAAAGAGAGGATCTGAAGCAGGTCTGTGAAAACAGCCCAGCCATGCTCTATCTGCACAGAAAAGTATTCCACAGAAAAGAAAACTGTCTTGCAATTGTCTTAAATTTATGAAAAATGTTCAGGTTGCTGCTGAACCTTTAGAAAATGCATTAGATAGACTGAAGATAAACAAGTGTAGACAAACCTACAAGAGTAGACATCCAAATACTTCTCCCTTTCTCATCACTGAGCTTTTAATGAATCAGGAAATACATCCAAATGAGATGGCTGCCACATGAAACCTATATTTAAAACATTTTAAACCCGGTAATATGCTCACAGAAAAACTAACTCCCACACTATCAACAACCAGGACCTTGAATTTTGGGATTACTTTTGACAAGTCCAAACTTTCTGATCTAAGTTCCTGCCTCACTATTAGGAAAACTGCATGTTTCCAAATGTCCTTACCATTAGAAAACAGAAAATTCAAGCTATTGAATCAACATAAAAATATTCTTTCCTCCAAAAAAATGACAAGCCAATTGATTTGGCTACAACATACACTTCAGGAAGATGTACTGACATGAGGATGAAGGTGGTGAAAAATAACACCTACATCATCAGAACTCAAGATTTTTGAGTCCTCTCAGAGAGGCTGAGAGGAAAGCCTAGTGGGAGGACAGGAACAGTTATACCTTGCATATAAAAAAGGCACCTTCCTCCACCTAACTCATCCAGCAGATGCAGCAGAAAAACATTGTCAGTACCCATGCAAGACAATTTAGTATGAGGCCCAAGCCACACACAGCAGAAAATAATTATGTAATTGGAAAAAAGAAACTGCTAAGAGATACTGCAACACTCCTGTGTATCCGTTCCAATACTGAAGCTTCCGCTCTGGGTGAAGTTGTATTTCTACACCTGGCTTAGCAAGCAGGTGTGATCTTTTTTTTTTTTTTAAATCGGTTTCATGACACTTAATCAATGTCATTGTCACCTGCAGATTAAGCAAGTGTAATACATCATAAAAAGTTGTTAAATTTGGTCATCGTTCAGAAACATCTTTTAGTACCTGATATTGTCATCTGGCCTTGCTTCCCATGAACAACATATTGTTCAGTCATGGTCTGAGGGCTCTCTTGGTGTCTGGCATCTCCTAGAGTAAAAAGGCAGAACTGTACATCAACATACAAGCAGCTAAGTGATCTGGGACATGTCTACCAAAGAGTATGACACTTGCCTTCCCTAAACTTCATTTGCTACTGTACCAGCTGTCACCTATACCAGTAAATACAAACAAGCCAGGGACCTGTTTGACACAGACTAGTCCCATGGGGCTTCTAGGCACCACGTGGAGCTCTGCTGACACTAGGAGGTAATTACTTGTGTGTGTGTGTAGGGAGCAGGACTGCTCAAAAATGTCTGCAGCACTGGGAGCAGGTTTTTCACAGCTTTTTGGTGCTGCATAAAAAGCAGTATGGCACCAAGCATGTCAGAGCAGAGTTTTAAGATGGAAAGCCTCCCAGGACAGTACTGGAGGACACATGAGCCAGTGTGGCACAGCCTCATCCATATTATCTGGTTACTTACTGAGGACAGTCCTGGAGCCCTGAACTGTGTCTGGGCACTCTCTTGTAGAGAGCTTTGCTGCAGAGCTAACAGTTCAGCAGGACAGAGAATACACAGCCCATACCTGAACTTGCTTCCTGGTGGTTTTAGCAGCATGGATTCTGGAGGTGCATACACTGGCAGACCTCTTGTTCAAGGTGACTTATCACCTCCCTAAGAGATGCTCTCATCTTCAGGGAACAGCAGAGCCCTCTGATCCAACATAAAGTAATTCTCTCTTCTATGTGGTGAGATAGAATAAAGGGGATTTGATTAAGAGTTTGCAGAATATTAACACAATGCAAATTTTCAAGCCTTGTTACAATGTGGGAAGTTGGAAAGAAAGAAATTTAAGACTGTGCCTGTGCTAGAAAATGGTACGTTAATTGAGCCAGGTAACTATAATCCTGACAGCCTGGATAAAATAATGGAGAAACCAATATGGGATTGAATTAATAACAAGACAAATGGGAAGATAATTAAAAATTCCAATCAAGTTTATGAAACAGACCTTGTCTGACTAACCTAGTATATTGTTTTGATGAGACTACAATTTTGGCTTATGAAAGTAGCAGTATTGGTACAATATAACATATTTCAGCTTCTGTGAGACTTAACAGCAAACCAGTATTTTCATTAGGAATTTAGAACAATTGAAATTATTATGATTCATTCGAAATGTGAGATAAACATGGCTCATGGACAGCAGTAAATGAAGACAACATCAGTGAGTGGGTTTGTTTCTACTGAGATCCATATGGAATCCCATCCCAGCCCTATTAGACTTTCACCAGATAGGCTAGACAACAAAAGATGACAACAGAACTTACCCCAAAAAGCTCAAAGATAAGAGGAGGTTTTAGGGAAAATTATGCACAAATAAAGATGATAAGCCTCTCAGCAGCCCTGCAAAATTGTTGTATTGAAATATGACAAAAAAAATCCAGTTACAGACACAGAGAATGAAGGACAAGTCCCATGTGAATGCTCATATATGGGTAACTATACTGATAAATTGAGATGGGTTCAAAGAGAAACCAAGAAAATAAACACAGTATCAAAAAAAAAAAAAAAGTCTTGTTAAAGATACATAGGGTTCAATCTATTTAGCTTAAAATACGTGGAGGGGATGAGAACAGTCCATAGCCAAACAGAAAGTTGTTAAGAGATGCCACAGACAGGATTAAAATCTAATAGGTGTGGGTAGACAGTAGCACTAAAACCGAGACCCAAACTTAAAAGGCAACATTTTATAACCTTTAATTTCTAAAAAATATTTTAAAGACAAAGCAGACTAGTTTGCAAATTTAAGAAACAATTCAAAATAAGTCTTAACTGTGGTTAGATTACCACACAAAACCTACATCTAGCTTTATAATCCAGGGATGGCCTAGAATGAACTAGCACTGACAAACTGTTGTAAAGCAAATCAGCTGTGCCTGGTTGCACTATTATTGTAGGCAGCTAAGTCAGACTTCTGACCATACCCATATCCATACCTGAACCTAGGGCTCAAGTTACTGCTTTGAAGAGATGCAAACAAGCATCGATGCATTCTTAGAAGGTGTTACAGGACAAAACCACTTTCTCTATTACTGTGGTATGAAGAAGTACCAAATGAGATGATGGTCCTAATGTATCAGGCATCATCTATGAGGTCTGTAAGAGATTAGATGAGCGGTGAGTTAAACAAGAGGGTCAGAAACAAGAGGACAGTTGGACTTCCCATCGTAACACAACCTCTGGGTAAGGCCAAAGACAAAGCATGCAGCAGATGCAGGTATCCAGTGCAGATTTCTTCATCACCACAGCACCCGTGCCAATGTCATGCTTGTGCTGGTCTGCTGCTGCAGGCTGATAAGACAGCTTGCTTTCCTGCCTAGCAAGGCCTCATGCGGAGAGAGGTTTATCATTCCTCCTCTCCCTGACATTAACAGTTCCTTGTAAACCCTCAGGTCAGCAGCACTGGCCTCACACAAGAGATTGCAAAGCACAAACAGGTACTGCTCCTCCACTGCACCCCAGTGCTTTCCCCCTTGCTCTCGAGGCTGGTCTTATTTCTGCTTTGTTATTCTGAATCACAAAAATGCACTTGATCTCCCCTCCCACACCTTACGTACAAACTCCTTAAACACTTTTGTTAATGCAAGTGGCATTTTTAGAATTACTTGTATTGTGCTCCTCCAGTGCATGAGCTGCTTATCAATCATTTAATTGGGATGTCTTGCTCTTCACCCAGATGGTCCCTTTCAGCAGATACCATTGTGTTTTAAAACTTTGATAATTATAGCCCTGTAAATGGAGAGTGCAAGATTTGTTGGTTGCAGCCAGCTCATCTTTCTTCTGTAACAGCCTCATTGTCTAGTCATTGCTTCACTGACAATGGGAAGAGATCTGTGCAAATGGAAACACCCTCCTCAGCTGGGTAAACAGAAGCAGGAGCCTCGCTGATAGCGAGTCCAGGAAGGATTAAAATCTATCAGTAATTGTGACTCTGCTGTTTTTCTTTCCCTCCTTCCCTGGCCACACAAGCATCTATGCTGCTCTGTTAGTTGATTTGAAACATATTTCAGTCTTGTCTACACTGGCAAACAATACTCTGTCATCACTCTGTTCTCTTTTTTTTTTCTAACAAAACCAATTAAGCAGATTCCTGAGGGAAATGGGTCCATCACTTCTCTGTTGTTACCCTGCACAATACTGTGGTGAAAATGCAGCTCCAAGCAGAACCTGGGCATTTTTACCCCTCCACCGAGGACTACCAGCCTTGCCCAGGGGCATGCGGGCAGCTCTGCTGTCCCTGGGCAATGCCACCCTCCTCTCCTGGCCCATGGGCACCTCTCTTCGGAGCCACATCTTCTCCATGCCAGCCCGTGTCCTCTGCAGCACATCACAGTGCTGGGGGACTGCTTGGCTCTGAAGTTTAAAAATTACCTATGTCAAGAGGAAAGATTAACCTCTAAACAAATTGATGGAAGACAATGGTAAAGAGCTGACACAGCCTGTGTCTTTCAGTGACAGAGTTAATGCATACAAGTCAAAACAACTGCTTTTGAGATCCTGCGGTGCCCTTCAGTGAGGGAGGTCTAACGCCCTGGGTGTATCCTGGACACAGGGTGCCTGGATTTAAGGACACCTCCAATAAAGTGAGACAGCAGCACAAAAATCTCAAAAACAAAATGCCTTTTGCAGTGTATTTGAAAAAAAATATATGAATTTCTCTTTCTTTCATAGTTTCCATAGGTCAAAAAAATGGATATGCTACTCCTTATTACTTTGCAAATCAGATTTTCTGATTTCCTATAAGAATTCATGGACGGCTGGAGAAGAGGTTCCACCATAGGAGTGAGAGTGAAAGCAATTTTTTTGTCAAACACCATTTCTATTTACAGTTTAACTTGTTCAGTAAAACAGCTTTCCATAAAACCATCTGCATAAAAGATTTAACACTCCACTTGGTTATGAGACAAGAAAGCCTGAAGCTCACCTCTGCAACCTTAATTCAAAACCAACCACAGGACATCAGCACCAGCACAGGTATTTCTAAAGGTGAAATAAAATACAAGAAAGCTTAGGTTAAAACCTTTGCAGCCTTCTCCACGTGTTTTTTTTTTTTTTTTTTTTTTTCTGTTTTGGATGACTTACAATGTTTGCTTATCACTAGTATGTAAGGTTTAAAAAGCATAACATTTATCACCTCTCACTCAAGGCTTCATGAGAAAAGATTATTTAATTAAGGAGTTGAATTATTAAAGAACTTGTAGAGTAATGTGAACGTATTGAGTTCACTACAGTGTTTACATGGCAATAAGGTGGATGCAGAAATGACACACTGAGGCTGGGCATCCTCACCAAATTTAGCAGTACTTTCTGTTCAAATTTCTTACAGCAAAACCTTCTCAGAAAAGTGCTGTTCAACAATTAACAATAGGTGGTTTTTAGGGCAACAATTCAGAAGTTTGCCAGGGAGGTACCGACTTAGAAAAGGCATATGAGTAACTCCTCTGAGTCAGTCTTGTCGTACAATGCACTGCGTTAAATTTAGGCAGGAACTGGGCTACAGACATCAGATTTTCAAGGAGTTTCAGGTCAATCTGTTTCTATTGCTACCGTCACAATAAGTGACCACGCTGTCTTGCATGGCTCTGATGAAATGCTGCAATCAAAACTTAGAGGATTGCTCAAATCCATTGGTTTCTGCACTGTATTTATCTGAGTGGCATCTTGTTGCCTCCCATCAGTGTATTAAGCAACATGCTAACATCTGTCACGTATCTACTCTAGCATCTTTTCCCTGAGGTAGAACTGCACATAGGAGAGTGCTTTGGTTTAGACTACGTGTGCGTGTGCACGCACTCACGTTCATGCATGGCAATAGCTAACCAGTGCTGCTTAGGTTAGAGAGGGAAAACCAAAGAACCTGGAGCAGAATGCAATGTCAGTTGTGATTTCTCAATTCTGCCATGGATTTCTGGGGAGCAAGCCTGCAATGCCTATTTGTTGCTGTTCTGCATTCAGACAGGCTGCTTACCACACTTCAGTCTTTGTGAAATTGCAACCTGGCATTTGAGCTTTGTGGGCTCATGCCAGATTTCTAAAACTGAAAAGAATCACAGCATTATCTTTGCACGGTATTGTTTCATAATCATGATATCGTTATTACATATGTTATTTATTTCCACTGATAGCAGAAAAAGGAAAGTTAAGATCCTCCACTGTTGTTCCTGATTAAGCTACTTGTTTACACAACATTGGAAAATTGTAACAAAATCACCTAGAAAAAACAAGCTGCTCCAAATGGGAATATAGCTGTTTCCTACTTAATCTCAGGAATTGTGCTTAATTATTTACTTGATTTAAACAGATGTGCTTTACTAGGAGTAACAGCGAATTTTGTTCATGGCACACGTTAAATAAAATGCTTTCCTTGCAGAAGAAAGAAATGTTTATCTAAAAACCAGGGGTTTTATTATTGTTACTTGGTCACATCAAACAGTAGTGAGTTAGAACAAACACAGCACAGACATCACTTGCTACTTCTAAAATGTTGAAGTCTGCGCTAATAGCCAATTAATAAAATAAAATCCTTTGTTCTCCTGATCACTCAGGGTCAGTCGGCACATTCTCAAGCTTCTTTTCTCAGTGATTAGGTTGCTTCTTAACTAATGGAACTGTTTTATTACATTTTGAACAGAATAATGCTAGACTAATAATGTCAGTAATTGAGAGCAGCAACTGAGGATATTGGATGGTACCATCCAATTAAATAACTTCTTAATATATCAGAATTTTATCAGTAGTAGCATATATTTTATTTAATCTTATTCTGATTGGTTTGATTTCTCCTTAAACATACAAAGCAAGCTTTTAGGGGAGATTACTACCATTTTCAAGTATAGAAGTGCTTTTACAGACAGCAAATTCAGAGGCATTCTCTAAAACATACGGCTCATTTCTCACCCAGATTTTGGCTTGGTCAGTATTCATTCTAAATGGATACAGCTCTGACACTCTGTGTCTGAAAGCAAATAGAGAGATCCCAAGAAGCATCACAGGAAGCACCCTGGAATAAAAAGAAAACTCAGAGAATTTAGCAAACACATTATATTCTTCTGCACTAATGACACAGAATCTCTTCCAGATTAATAAATCACAGTTGGCTGTCTGGAAAACACAGGGTAGAGAAAGGTGGAGGCAGCAGCTGCTTTTCTTAGCCAGGCGGAGTGGAACAGGCCAACCACTATTTTGCAGAGGTGTGTAAAAGCTGACAGCTCTGACCTTAACCCCTTCACGTTTGCAGGAGGGAGCTTGTCTGAAGCTTCAGCTACACCCACTCTTCCCCTCCTGATTTAATCATCCTCCCACTTGTTAGCTTAACCTTCAGATTCCTAAATTAAAAATGCCTGAGCATTTTTGGGTTTTTATGGGCTTTTTAAAGCCTTTTGCAATCAAGAGATCTGCAGGATATATACAACCAGACTGACCATTAACCCAAGCAAGGCAAGTTGCTGGTGGGTACAGCTGGAGATAGGGGTACCACCGCTATCATCTGCAACACCAGCAAAGCCCATCAGGGTTTCTCTGGCTCTTCATTGCACTCCTGCCCTCAGCTGCCCTCTCGTGACTCACCCAAACAGGAGGCTCTCGTAAACCGAGATAAGAAAACTTCAAAAGTCCAGATTCTGTTTGGGTAAGTGCCCAGAAGTTCAGAAATGGGCTTGACAACACAGTGAGAATAGGCTTTCCTGGGAGATGGCCAAACATTTTCCAGTGAGGCTGGACTATAAACACTTCAAGAATAGCCTCTCTTGTAGTATTTTGATTGGTATTTGTTTCTCATCCTGTCTGGCTGGGAAAGTAAAGCATCATAAAAACAAAAGGACACAGGAATAAATCTGCAGGCCTGCTTCTCTCCTGATGAGCCCTCTGTGAATGGGGAGCTGCGTCTGCGTCTTCTGCCCCTTTTGCCTACATCACGTGCAGCACATGGGGGGCAGATGGCAATAGCGGAGTGCATGTTACAGCTGTGGCAGCTGAAATCTGCCTGCACCCCTTCACCTTGCTCCTCATCCTAAGCCTACTGAAAATAAAGAGGAAGGGAATATTTCCCTGGTGATCTGCCCTACATCACCTCACCATGGGAGTCAGACACATGCCAGAGCTACTGCGAAGGTTGGGGCAGGACTTTGTAAGGCTGAGGACAGCAGAGAGGGAGGGACACCAACCTTGCTCAGCAGCAGCCAGCTATAAATGGGAAACCACAGCTGGAGACCTTGAACATTAAGTTAAAGCTGTCCTTGTTGTGTGGAAACACACTTCTCTGCTTTTAGGAACTGAGATGAGTCACCAAATTCATTCAACCTGCAGTAGAAACAAGCCCTCTTTTCTGAAGTTCACCCATAACTGCATCTAGGGCATCAGCTCGAATGGTGTGAGCACTGAAGTGAGTGCAACCACATTGCTCCACATGGGGTCAAGGGCCCCCATGGCCCCTGCACGCATTCAACATCAGCAGTGGTGTTCCAGGGCTGGTGGGAAGGATGCAGCTGCCACCACAAAGGAGGGCAAAGCAGGACTGCAAAGTAAGCAGAGCAGATGGAGCAAACAACAGTTCTGGATAACACCACAAACAATTCCAGGAGCCAGGGAGTATATGAAACCTGCATGGTGTGTCTCAAGGTTGAGCGGCATCAGAAGCTGAGCAAATTGCCAGTGAAGCAGCCTCCACTCCTGTGATGGCTGCTGGGCTTCTCAGTGCCTGGGTCTCTGAAGACATCCAGGGAGAGCAGAGAACATGTGGGGAGACATAGGCCTTGCACCAACCCACCCGAAAGCGGGGGCTGTGTCCCCTCCTCTCATCTACCCCAGGCCCATCTGATCCTCTCTTCAGAGCCAGTCTGACCTGGCAATCCAGGAGAAAACTAAGCTAAAAACATCCCAGGAAGTGAGGATCTTCCTGACAGGTTGAATTTTCAGATCTCAGCGATTAGCCAGGGCACACATAACACCCTCTCCTCCCTTGTAAGCCCATCTCCACACAACTTCCGCTAACTGCATCCTTTCTGAGGCCCCTGTTTCTTGTGACTGGAGCAATGGCTTCAAGGGTCACTGCAGGGACATGGAGGATGGAGCAGGTGGGGACAGGCCTATGATCACACTACTCCCGCCCAGCTTTGGGCTGACAGTGAACGGGCAATGGCTGCCCTTGTCCCCATCCTGCAGGTGCTGTGCATGTGGTTTCACACGGCCAGGCTGGTGGCTGCTGACAGGAAGCCACAAGGCAGCTCGGGCCTACAGGTTGCAAGCACTTCGTGGCAGGCGCTTGCCGCCTCTGCTGGGGGACACCTTGCTTCAAAGCAGGCATCCTTGATCCTAATCTGGCCTGGCGAGCCAGCCCTCTCGCGCTGGCGGCTCCCCAAGTGAGTACTAGGCCTGATGGAGGAGAGGAGCTGGAGGTGAAGTTATTTATAGCTGCTGCAGCTTCCGCAACAGAAAACGGCAACAGTGCAAGATGAATCCCAGCCAAGGAAAAGTATTTTTTCATTGAAAAACAGATGACAGCTTGTTTATACTGTCACAGGAGAAAGGGCTGTGAAAACGAGCAGTGACAGCAGCAGGTTTGGAGGGCAGCATCTAGGGTTGGGTTGTCCACCTTCCTGAGGCCGCCCACCCACCCTCAGATGCTCTCCTCCTGCAAATGCAGACAGAAGGCAGCTGCCAGTGCTTGGCCTGCCATCACTGCCCCTCTGCTATCTCTAGGTGATATCTCTGGTGCTCCAGCCTCTATCATCTCCTCCCTTAAACAAGGCTGATTAGGGTTGCAGCTTCGGGACGCTTTGAGACCTGTGGTTGCATGTGCTACTCAGGAAGGCACTGAGAGTTCTTTCATTACTTATTCTTGTCTCGATATAAGAACCTGTTCTTGATTTGAAGTCACCATATTCAAAAATGGCTCACAGGGCCAGTTGGTGAGGGATATAGCCAACTATCCAAAAGTTGTCGCCTCATCACTTCCCCTCCTTCCCTCTCTCTCATGCATGTTAAGGCCATATGAGAGGAGGCCAGGTTACTCTTTCCCATGTTGGGTACATCAAGCTGCTCAGAATCTATCAAATCCAGCAGTGTGAAGGAATCTAATTTTCTGTTATGTCATGGAGCTCAGAAGTCTGTCATACCAAAACTACATCAGGCCTCAGGAAGAGGCAAGGCTGGTGCCAGAGTCAGGGTGAGAGCAGCTGGAGAGCAAGACCAACTCTTCCTTCTGCTTGGTAGCTGGCAGGTGAAGTGATGGCTCTTTTTTAGTGGCTGTTAAGGAAGTTTACAGAAAGGAGATGCAAACTGATGAGGGAGCCTTTTTTTTCTTTTCCCTGTGGCAGTCATCCTTGTTGAGTGAGACTGCTTTGAAAATGTATTTTGTGTCATATTGCTCTGTAAAGTGAGAGAGCATTTATTATCCTCACTTTACAGTCCAGAGTAGGAGGAAGTAAAATATTAGGTTGCTCTCTCTCTTTTTTAATTTTAATTGAATATTTATTCCGGACATCTCAATTTCTGAGGGCCTGCCTTCAGCCATCTGTCATGTTGTGGTTCTCCTCTAAGGAAAGGTAGATCTGACAGATTTGCCTGTAGTCCTTCACAGTCACCCACCATTTAGCCTGTACAAGGGCACTGAACAACGACTCTCCACCATCCTCTGGTCCCCCAAACTCTTATGAGGCTGTGGATGGTTGAGATGTAAGGACCCATCCCAGAGGATGGATGCCATGGGATAGGCATCTCCAGACTCTAGCATAGAACCTGATGGAGGTCTTTATTAGGGACCCTGCTGGATGCTTTAGAGGCTCTGCAGGATCCTACAAATGAGGATGCCCCCCCTTCCTCTCACGTCTAAACTCATGTAAGAGTTGCTTGGATTGCTGTTCTCAAAACCATTTCTCATGTTCTCACAGGGAGTAACTGCTGTGACAGCCAGAGAGGAGCTGTGTGTTAAAGATCAAGGGTCCTCCTAAGCCAGCAAGCCTTTCTGGCTGGCACGATTTATGGCATGCTCAGCCCACATCCCTTCTAGTCCCTCTGACTCCTGTTCCAAACAATCAGACACCTACATACAGCTGGGTCACATCCAGGGCTTCAGCTGGAGTCCTCGGCTGGCTGGAACACCCAGCTTAGAACCTCTGGGTCTTACTTTAAACACTCTGCCACCACACTTCATTTATGGGAGAGGTGGGAAGGTGATACGTGCTGCCTGGAACAAAAAGGGTGAGGGACTGTGAGTCATTCAAAGCCAGAACATGCTGCAAAGGAGTTTGAAAACCTTCTGACCCCCAGCATTTATTATCCATTACAGTCTCTCATTCACTCCCACTGGGAAAACTCCTCTGACATAAAACGTTCCTATATTTTGGGTAGACACAAGCAAAACAACAGCTTACCCTGCCCTGAAATTGCTCTTTTTTTGTCCTGCAATCTTACAAGCCTTTATTTCTGAAGCCAGATTTGCCCTCAGAGTGATTGTATTTTCAGAGCAGGTGAGATGCTGGTTTGAATTATTGACTCATACCTTTATGAAGCACTCAGGATTGGAAGAGCTGCTAGAAATTTCATGAGCTGAGCTCTGTCTGCAGCCCTGCCACTTCCAGCAAAATGCAGCTCAGGCTTCATTATACATGTTCACAGCCTGATGAGTCATTATGGTCCTGTGATAATATAAAATCAAAGCACAAATTGATAAACAGTGGAGTAATTTAAGTAACTCCGAAGAAGAAGAAATGATATATATCTAGAGTAAGGCCACCCTAATGAAAGATCCTCAGTAAGGGAAATGACCTGGGAGCTGGCCTATAATCTCTGCACATCTGTGCTCTTCAGAAGTGCAGGAGAGGCCCAGGATCAGCTCTGGTTTCTCTATTCCCAGGTTAACACACATCATCTGCATGGACAAACCACAGAGGGAAATGGGCCAAGCAACTCTGCAGTGGCTGATATCTGAGCTGCAGGAATAGACATATAGCACAGCTGAGTGACAATTGTAACATTAGCCCCACTGGAATTGCTGTCATATTTAACACTTATCCCACCTTATGAAGCAATGAAAAAAAAAATCAACAAGTGAAAATTTGAGGATGAAGAAGAGGGAAAGAGTAGACGGAGCTGCTCAATCAAGATGCTTGGGTGATCTCCAAATGTTTTGCCTCAAGTTTTACAGCTGGAAACATTTACTTTACTGTAAATTAACTTGGAATGTGAAATGAAAAGTAATTTCCAAATCAGAGAAGTAATTTTTAACTTAGTTTTGAAATGATGCATGTAGTGATTAAAAAAAAAAAACTCAGCCTTTTCTTTCTCTGGTGTTTTCCCGCATGATAAGGGGAATTCAGATGGGCACTTAAGGTGGATTTGTCCTTTTCCTGCGACTTGGCTATTTTTCCAATGAATTGCCAATGACAAATGTCTTTCAAGAGATGTTGAAGACAAATCAGTCTGGTATCTCTTCATTTGTAGCTCCTTGACGTCTCTTCTTTGGCAATGTGGGCGAGATGGGAAATTTCCATGGGCCACCTACGCCTTTCTAAAAATGAGCAAGCAGAGACCCTGCAGCTGGCATTGCAGACCACCATCAAATCTTCAGAGACAAGCCACCAGGCAGCTGCTTTTGCAGCTTGAGATGTAGCTGCGATTGCAAAGGTTACTGCAGGGAACAGCTAGTGCACAGAGGAGGGAATAGCTGCCCTCTATATTAAAGGGGATGGACTGCTTTCGCCTCAGGGTAGGACTTGGTGTCCACAGACTATCAAAAAATCTTCCTAGCTTGTGGTAGCATCAACAAACTAGCAAGTACTAATCCCTGGGTTTCCAAGATTTTGATGCTAGCATCACTGATGATTTATAAGGAATTGGGCAAAGTGCTGCTTGCAAAGGGTGGCCTCGATACAGGAGCAGGAGATAAAAGACATCAGTGTTTGTCTGTTACACAGGAAAGGGCTGGGGGAGAGAGAGATTTTTGCAGTGTGGTCACATGGAAGGCAAATTTCACATGGATTTTCATGCAGACCCATAAATCAGTCCATGTTCACTCTAAAAGTTCACGGTCCTTAGCAAACCTCTCAGTGAACTGGGGCTGAGCTTAGAGATTGTAAAGAAACCTGAAACCAAGCAAGTTTCAACTAATTTCATATTTTGCCGTGAACGTTTTGCTCAGGTCTAACTTGTTTGCTTAGGAGTTTAGGCAAGTACAACCGCATCCTTTGGGAGAAAAAAAAAAAGCTCTGAGAAATCAAATACACCACACAAAAAGTAATTACAAAGCATCTTTACCTGAATCTAAATTGTTCCTTGCTCTGTGTTCATTGTATTACTTGCAAAGGTTTCGGTTAAGGTGAAAATTCAGCTCTCATTTCAACACCTGAGTTTTATTTGTTCATGATTTCTCCCCCTGAGGAAACTCAGTGTGCTGGCCTTAGCCTTTGCAGGGCTTACTTTCTTTTGTTCAGGCAGGCATAATGGTTTCAAATGTGTTAGCCAAGAAATCGGAGGAAAACCTTCTCTCTTCTTGCTGGAGAATAAAAATAAAATTAAAATAGGTTAGATCTTAAAACATATTCCTACTGTTTCCCTTTCTGACTATGCCTACCTCACCCTTCTGGTCTTAAAATTATCCTGGGAGCTCTTTGAAGTAGGAACTGCTTTAAAGGTGCTCAAACACAGGAATACCGCCTATGCCCGCAGCCGTACCCACATCTGAACTTCCAAGGCTGATGGCCATCAGGCTGAAGTCCCAGCAGCGTTTGGCCAGGCAGGTAAGCGCTGCCAGCTCTGACACCCACAGGACAGCAGGCTGCAGTCCTGCAGTACGTGGGCAGGCTGCTGTCTGCCTGCCTGGTGCAGCTGCAGTGCCTTTAGGGAGGTCTGGGGAAACCTCATGGCTAGGAAGCAATGAGGGGAAGGGAGCTAGAGCAGGAGGGTCCAGATTAAGGTGCAGCAGCAATGGGTGATGCCCTCTGTACTCCCCTGCCAGCTGAGTTCCACCAGCCCAGACTCAGAGTGGCTTTTCTGTCCCACTGCTACCACTGCCCTTCAGACAGCATGTGAGGACCACTAGGGAAGCAACTCAGCACCTCTGCTGAGATGGTGCTTTTGTATGCTGAGCATGATAATGGCGGCTTTTCTCAAACCTCCGCAAAAGTTTGTTTTGCAAAGGCTGCTTTTCTTAGCCCAGCATTTAAAAGCAGAAGTTATCAGGGCGTAAATCATTCTGTGACTTGTTGTGAAGCTTGTGAGAAGAGATAAAGGAGAGGTGGTTTGACAAACCGTTGGGAGTGGGGAGGAGGCAGCAGAGGGCACGGGGGCATGAAGGAGGGAGCCGCAGCACTGACCCTCCTTGGATTACGTCATAGGTCATCCAAAAGGATCCAAATAAAAGTGAGAAATTTTCTGGGGCTAGATACAACCCCACATGCCCACTGAAGAGCTAGGCGTAATAAATATCACACTCGCAGAGAGCATTACATCACATAAAAGGAAAAAGCCAGCAGATGAACTCACACCATAAAACCTTGACTTGGTATCTAGCCAAGCCCAAGCAGACAGCCACGCTATTGCAGACGCTACAGAGCCCGGCACACTGCCACAGTGTTTACCTTCCACTTCCCACTGCTGCCACCATCCTCAGTGAAGATGCCACTGAATTTCCCATCAGGACCCGTGATGTTGGTGGATAATGTGGCAGAGAAAACTGCTGTGGGTTTCAGCACCTCTGGTCCCCCTTTCCAGGGGCTTGGCATGGATAGAGAGCCGAGAGGCACAGCAGCACCTCCCCCTACTACTGGCATGGACAGAAGAAAACACTGCAGCGATCAGACCGGCTCAGCCTCGATGTCTTATGGTGCTGTGACACAGCTTTCTCCTGAGGACTTCCGAGAGCAGATGAAATATTGGGATCAGGATGAGCCAAACTGTCCTGCTGGGGCCTTTTCTGTCTAATATCTTCATTCTGTCAAAATTATACTTGATCGTGTTCCGTTATTGTTGTTTCTAAGTTTCACCTCTGCCTCAGCAATTCCATCTGGTAGGTTGTATTCCTCTCTTCGATTGCTTTTTGGATAAAAGCATGCTCACTGGGGCCTGCTTGGAATTAGTTTTTCTTTTTATTTCCACTAGATGCTCAGCTCAGCCCCCTGACTTAATGCAGACAAGGTCACCCCACTTTTGCTTTTCTGGTGCATGCATTCAAGTACTGATTCCCATGTGCTACAATAACCCCATTACATTTTTAACAATCTCCAAGGGGGAGTCATTTACAGTGACTTGAACTGAAAAGCACAAGTTTCGTATCATCCTCTCGCATGTGCACTTGTGCAGATATTAAATCAGCAATGATAGGAGAAAAAAAAATACTGTCTTGGCTATGTCCCCAGGACATTCTTCGAAGACTGATGATGTACATCTGCCTTAACTGTCTGGGTCTGAAATAATTAAAGACCACTCTACTTTCCCTTCCATTAATTTCACTGAGTATCTGGGAACATTTTTTTGTTTAGAATTTTATGTCTGTCTTGTAAGAACATCATCCCCAATAACCTCCCTTCCACTTCCTAATTATAGCATCTTGACCACTAAGGTTTTAACGAGTGGCTGAACCACTACTGTCTACTGCACAGTTGTCATTTATACCCACTGGTGCTCTTTTATGTCATGACAGACATAAAATTTCCCATCTCTAAAAGATTGCCAAAAAAAAAAGTCCTCTTTCAGGTTACATCTTCAGCTTTCTCTGTGTGCAATAGCAATATACAAATGCAATTAAGGATTTCCAAAGAGTGTGCTGGCAGGGCTGCATGCAAACTGGTCATTAAGATGACAGATTGGCTTGAGGAAAGGAGGACTCAGGGAACCAACTGATGTTTATGGGTGAATTACAGGTGCTAGACCAAGAACACCTTGCCTAAGAAGGTGGAGGAAAACAGTATAAAGCAGGAATTGTCTTAAAGATGTTTTTAGCTAGCTAGATGATGGTTTGCAAACATGCATAATGGTGGCAGGCCCCAGGGGGACAAGACTGTCATCTGTACAGAAGAAGAACCAATAGCTAGTGGGAACAGCACAGCCCCACATCCCTCATCCCTCTGTGAGCCCAGGCCAAGCAGTGACGAAGTACCAGGGCAGTCTTCTCTTCCACAGATATTCCTCAGGACATTATTTCTGACTGTGGTCTCGAAAGCTGGGAAGAAAGGCTGACTCTCACATATGGTTTGGGGAAACACACCTTCAAACATTTAAAACCTTCTATTTAAACTGAAAAATACTACCTCTTCCCCAAGCAGGACGGCAAGTAAATGTAGATTTTTTTCAAGCAATAACCTGAAAAATAGCAATCCTCAACCCATTTTTTATTTTTACCCAACTTCTGTTTTCTTACTTGTAGATGTCAATATTTACAAGCTCTACTGCTTCTTGGATTATTTATTTTCCCTGGTCTATTTCACTCAGTGAAAAATCTCTCCAGCTCAGGACTTGACAGTTTGTTGCTGATATCCATCTTTATTAAGTTCACTGCTGCAAAAAAAAAAAAAAAAAAAAAAAGCCAACAACAACATACAGCCATATAAAAACCGCAACAAACAAACTCAAGATGATGCTCAAATCTGGTGGGGAAAAATTCTCCAAAAATAGCCAGTTATTTTCATTGACATACTTTTTTTTTTTTTTTAATGCATTTCACTGAAAGACACTTCTCCCTCTGCTTCGTTAGCAGTCAGTAAATTCACTGACAATCAGCAGGAGAGTTCCTGTCACCTCACCTAAAGGGACAATGGGTACAGTCGCTCTTCCCCCTTCTCCTCCTTGCACTGGAATTTTCTGTTTAGGGACAGGATCGAAAAGATTCAGAGCTGACAGCATTCCCCTTGTCATCCTGAGTAAACTCTAAAACAGCGACAATCATTCTGGATTGCTTTTAAATATGGCCCATGAAGGACAATGAAACACACTCTTTCAAAAAGTTCTCAGTAACATAGAATGCAGGATGATAAAAAAGGTTTCTCCCTCTCCTTTAGACAGAGCAGGGCTCAGGCACACCTCCATTTCACAGCCCCGCCACCAAAGGGCACTTTGACATAATCTGAAGTTCTCCTAGACGCTTTTAGCACTTCTCTGATGGAAATATTGCTCTCTAAGTGGAGCTGCCAGAACAGCCTGTGCTTGTGGGTCTCATCCTCTTCAGCACAGCATCCGCTGCCTTTGCAGCAAAATGAATCAGAGCCCACCCCCGTGTTACATCCACCGCTCAAAATGTGGGGGCAGAGACGTCTTTAATCAATCTGGCTAGATCAAACCCATCCCTTTGCATTATCCCTGTCCCGAATTGTCAGAGTCAGAGCATACGCAAGATGGTCTGGCATCAGAGAACTCTTTAGGCTGGCTCTTTTCATCTCCCTGTCCAGATTCTACCAGGTAATCTAAAAATAAACAAAGCCTCTGGACCCAGTAGTGGTAAAGATAACCTGCCCGCTGTGAGCCACCTTTCTGCCATGCAGGCAGGGCCCCGGTGCACTGGGGGAGCTGGCTTGGCTCTGTGAACTCATGCCCTTACAAGATCAAGAGCCACTTGGTTGCACCTCAGCAACTGACCCAGCCCACAGTGTCACCAAACACTGCACATCACGAGAAAGCTGCTTCAAACCGTTTGCTGCTTGGCCAAAAAGGTCTCAAAGACGTGTCTCGTCCCCAGAGCAGAGATCAGCAGATCGTCAGCAAGCCAGGGTGCTGTGTAGAAACAGCATGGTAGTTATCCGTGGCGGTTTGCTAACACAGGTCTGTGAGCTCCTCCATTATTCCTTTGCAGTGGTGCTGCCTGCACTGATGGTGTTACATGGACTGACAGGCCATAACACAGTGCATACGTTTCCAGCTTGGCAGACGGTCACTCCAGAGGGGTTTTCCAAATTTCCTTTCTAGCCTCCTGTGACAGCCTTGGATTCATTTTGTCTGGAACAGAAGATATACTGCCTTTGGGTCACTGCAGTTCACTTATCTGCTGTACATCTTGAACCCAAAATTCAGATGGCATTCAGCTATCACCCCTCTATCAAGTCCCAGTGGGAAAACTCTGATGGGACCCTATTTCTTCCTGCCAACTGCCCATCACTTCTTATCACCTGGACTTTCTTTTTCAGCAGCTCTACTGGGGAGCCCTTTCAAAACAACGGCTGTGGTTGTGCTGGTTGTAGGATGTTAACAGCGTGAGAGGTGAGATCCACAGCACTTCTGTGCATTTCAGGCGTGCTAGCACCAAAACACCAAAACAAGAATCTCGACATTTTTGAATGAGCTCAGCCCAAAACCCAGGGGTCTGACCCTGCCCTGGTGGCTTCAGCTCTGTTTGTAGCCAGAGTGGTTTGTTTTCCAGTTCCTACTTAGATGTAGCTGAAATCCCAGTGGAATGGTCCATCCTGGGACCTGGCGCTGGCCCAGATGGCAGCAGTGCTGTGAGAGCAGCTGCTCCTGCACAGTTCTCAACGCTTTGGGCAGGGGTTAGCTTGCAAGATCTGGCATCGTCAGGCCCAGACACAGGCCGTGGTTCAACGCAGACTCAAACCCATTGCCTAAGCCCAGCTGAGGGCTAATTGCAAATAGCTCCGATGAGTGTGGGAGATTTTATCCTCCTGCAGTAGGCAGGGAAGGGACAAGCAGCGCTCAGAGCTCAGCTGCTGGGTGCTTCGTGAGTGGCAGCAGCCACATCATGCACGCCAGTGGGGAACTTGTGGCAGCTACGCAATCGAGTGTAGTAATTTATAGTTTTAAATGAAGGGTTTATTTCAGGAACTCAGAGTTTTATTCCCTGTCCTTTATGACTCATTAAGTCAGGTGAGTCACCTCTATTATTTACTTTTATATTTCAAGGGCAAGTCCGAGACTGATATTTGTATCATCTGAGCACCTTCTGAGGCCAGGCTCCCTCATTTATCTGCCTGCTCAGCTATGGATTTATCTTGCACTCGTACCCATGCCATGTGAGTGCCTCCTAGCCAGTCTGTTCTAGCAGGTTTTTGGCAATTTGCTTCGCAGAATGCCTCCAGCTTCTGTATTTGGTACTTGTCAATAACTATCAGAGCACTAATGTAAAAGAAAATCACTTTGTGCACTGAAAAAAAAACAGAGAAAATGACAAACATTAAAAATATTTCAAGACAGTGACAAAACGATGCCTAAAAAAAACTGGCTGAGCCGTATTTCAACTTTCCTGTTTCCATAAAATCATTTGAGAGGAAAGCGGAGGTTTCAGAGATGATATTTCTCCCCCCTCAAAAGCACTTAATCAGAGATTTACAAACCACTAAGTCAAAGGAGACTGTGAAATTCCAGCCCAAGAAGCGAACAGTGAGATTAAGTGGATTAGCCTACTGTACAGGAATTCGAGGAATGCAGCCTGCATGTGCTTTTGTTGTGGATTACTCAGCAGCAACATTATAGTTTTACATCTCCCAGGAACATATGGGCATGTGCACTTGTGCAAACCAACAAGAAATAGCAGTCCGTAGCACGCCGCTTCGCTGAGCCAGGCATGCTGATTTCAGCAGATACAGCGTTTTCTATGGAGAGAAGAACAGCCAAACATTTCGCTGGATAGGTTGAAAACGAAGCAGCAAATAAGCTCCTCCTAGCAGAAAGACACACGTGCACCCATTAGTTCACAGGCAAAGGCATTCACCTTTAACCATTAACTCTACTCCTGCAAGGGATCCAGCGAAATCCCTCAGTTCAGACACTACAGAACTTTAGAGAAGTTGGGTCCCAATCGCAACTCAGCAGCGCAGACTGACTAACAGCTCAGGTTTTGTCTTTATCGGAGGAACATTATATGTAGCTTTATAGTCTAAGCAGACAGTAGAAAGGGGGTGGCTGAAAACACGGGAAAGAAGCAGTAAGTGATGGATAAATGAACAAACTATTACTAGCCAGAGTTAACAGTTTGTATTAGCAGCCAGTGATAAATAATTAATATAGCCCTAGGAGATGTAAAGCCACTGACATGGTATCTCTCGTTGGGCTCTAAATGGAACTCAAGATAACCTACTTTGAACTGTAATGTGTTCACAGTATGTGGGAATTAACTGCTCAATGTAATAAGTACTATTGAATTTCCCATTTCTGTACAGATAAAGGGCAACTACCACCAAAAAACACAGCAATAACAGTAACCAAATGATAAAAAAAGCAAACAAACCTGCTTTTCATTACATCCTTAAAATGTTATAGGTTAAAATAATCTTAAAAGGGCTTAAAAAACAGCAATTAAATCTTTCCATTTCTGCTTTCCAAGACTGCAGCTGAGAAAACGAAAGAGGCCTAAGTGCCATACCGTGCTAGCCTTGCTAATAACTCTCTGTGAAAAATCTCATTAATTCAGTCTGGCTCTTCAGATCAGCCACTAAGACCTTGTATTGTCAGTCATCCTCTGGCCTTTTCAGGATTTCCATAGCCTAACTAGCAGAGTCGCCATGGAAACCATGCAGTCATGCTTTGCACATCCCCAGAACTTTTTGTTCCTGACAAAGCTTGAAAAATCACATGCAGCATGGAGAGTTTAACACAGTGAACTAAACCCTGACCCACACTTATAAATGATAAACCCCAGCAAACCAGCTTTATTATAAATGATTTCCTTACAAGATACTTAGCCAAGCTGGCAAAATGCTGTACCATACAACATGTGAGGAACGCAGCTCCGGAGAGAAGAAACAAACAAACTGAAGTGAAACACAGAGTTTTGGGCTAGTTCTGCCTCCTTTGAAAGCACTAGAATCATGCTGATATGGAAACCAGCCATTCTGAAGTTGCGTTCCTCCAAAAATACCATCGGAGGAGGCAGCTCTCATGACTGCATGTCATGACAGCATTGATGGCCCTGGGACAGCCAAAGGTCACCTGCCCTGCTGGCTCAATAGCACATGCTTGGGTTGATTTAGCAAAACCATCACCAAAGGCAGCAGCGGTGCTGCCCTTACAATGGGACTGTCTGGTGTGCGGCCAGGAATCAGCAGGCTCAGGGTGCCCACATGTGCACAGAATGGGAAGAGGTTGGTGAGCACCCACAGCCTGGGTGCTCCCCACTGCACCCTGCCAGCACAGCTACGAGCCGCACAGACTCTCCCCATCCCTGCCTGCACCAACAGCACTGCTGAGCAACATATAGCACTGATTACAGCCAGCAGGACACAGGCAAGCAGGCAGTCCCTGTGCTGAGAAACAAGTTCAGGGAAAGCCCCACTGCATGGCCAATACCTGGCTGATGCTTGTGGGTTTTTTTTGGCACTGCAAGAGCCCTGCATCATTTTTTCTCTCTCCTCCCCAGCAGCACTGCTGATTCGTGCCTGGGGAGCAGTTACAAAGAGATGCTCCAGGAGGGAGGACCAGTAAGAACCAGAGAGTTTACGCACTGAGAAGGAGTCACCACAGGCCAGACCTGCTTAGCTGCAGTAAATTCTCAGCACTGGTGCAGATGAGCAGCCGCCTGCTCAGCACAGTGTCTGGGCTTGTGAGAAAAGAAGTGACTCATGGCCAAGGTCATGCTGTAATCTGGGAGGATTGCCAGGGGAGAGAGAAAGCTGCACTCGGCCTGGCCCGTGGTGAGTTCAACTCCTTGCGTGGGGTGGAAGACACAACCCACCTCAAGAGGATCGGAGAGCCCTGAGTGGGCTGAATTGGTTATCTAGGAGCTGGCAGCCATGTGCTCCCACTCCTGAGCTGCAAATAATGAGTCTGGGAGTAGGAAGTCAGCCTCACATGGGATAGCTCCAGAGATCTTTAGCACATGCGGTCCCTCCCTGGTGGGATGTAGGAGGTCAGAGCAGGCTTTGTTTCCATGGGGTTCCCCCGGTGCGTCACCACAACGGATGGAAAACATTTCCCCACCTTCTCCTCCCACAGTGAGGAGTGGTGCCTAGCCAGAGGAAGCCTTGTTTCTCCAGGGCCTTTAAGAGGACAACCACAGGCACCAGAGCCGGCACAGTGTGGGACACTAAGGCCTGAGAGATGTTGCCTGGGTGGGCTGGGATGCTCTGGGGCTGGCCATACTCGAGCTAGCAGAATAATCTTGCCACTGCTGTTATTCAGTGAGCAGCATATGCCAATGCTCTCTCCCAAAGACATTCACCACCAATGCCAGCCATCTGCTTTGCTCACTGCCTGAGCAGCTGCCGTCTTGTCTACCTGCACGGTGGCAACCAGACCTCACCTGCAGGTAGACATCCAGCCCCTCTCCATGGCAAAGACCTGGCTGGCCTGGCTGAGCCCCGAATGCTCTTTGGAAGACCAGGGAAAGCAGATGGTATGGGGCTGGGGCAGGGGCCCAGGTGGAATGACAGCAGCCGCTCATGGCAGCTTCTGTTTATTCATTTGCCCTTGAGGACTGAGAGGACCAGGCCATGCGGGATGTCCCTGGGAGACGATTTTATGCAAAAGCCTTGATTGCTGCTTGCTGTGCTGTGAAATTGTACATGTGTTGGATTAAAAGCAGTAAAACATCTTCTTTGCATCTCTTGCTCCAATCTCTTATTTTCCTCAGCTTTGCCTCTCTCACAGGCGGGGCTAAGAGCCTCAGGCAGCCCAGGGACCATCAATGCCTGAAGCACTGCCTTGAAGCCCCAGAAATCATAATGGCTGCTCACTTGCTGAATACAGAGGGAAACACAACGCCTCACCCAAGAGGACAAAATTAATGAAGTACAACAGGATGACAAAACGTGCCACTTCAAAACTCAGAAAGCTGTGGGGATGGGTAGGAAGACAGATTTGTTGTTATAATCATCAAGGTTAAACAGGTCCCCTGGATGGGTGCTGGTCTCTTACCAGCTGCACTTGGCTCATATTCCACCTCCTGGTCCACCTGGGTGCTGGCACATCAATTAAGGTGATACCTGAGTTCAATAAATACCTCCACACTACGTTATGTAGTGTCTCCAGGTGATCCCCAATCCAGGATGGAGCAAGCATGTAGAGGCAAAACACTCTTCATTACCTCAGCTCTTCCCAGTTTCCATGCTTTCTCTGCTATAGATTAGTCACATTCTCTCTGCTGTAGGCCACATCTCTATGGATTGAGACCTTAGCTGTTTGCTCCCTTAAGAATACCCCAAATGGGTTACTGTTTTTCCTCCAGACAGACAAGCAACTTCCTTCTGCCACATCACTGGTTCCCCTCCTGTTGCCTGATCCAGGTGGTAGGTTTGATGTGCAGGCTCCTGGTATAACAAGCATTGCTGGCACACTAACCAAAGCCACAGGGCAAGGAGGATCAGACAGGGCTGACAGTCCTACCACTTACTGCTTTCACTCTTCCCAGACAACATCTCCATCTGACAGTAGGACACTGGTCTGCATCACAACAGGTCTGCAAAATTGCCTCCAAGTCCAAAATATAGAGTCCAGGCCCATGTACCCTCGCCCCACTACTGCACAACATATTCACACTCAATAAAGTCTTGAATAAAAAGATTCTGATGGTTCTGATCAGCAGAGATTTCCACCACTCCATTAATTTCTGGGGTGACAATTCATTATCCTCAACTTCAGCTCTGTAACTAAGGTACTAGCCAAGATTCAACTGATAGTTATTGAAAGGACCATCACCGCTGTCCTCTGCCTCCTTTTGAGACTGCTCTTGTGCTCTTAGCCTTGGCTCTGAATGGCTATGAATCTCTGTGGTGTCTTGGAGAAGGCATTAGCACGGAAATAACATGACAGATCATATCAATCCAAGCACTTTCAGTCAGGGCCCACTGAATAAAAGCCTTCTTCTATATGGTCTTAGATGTTCATGTAGGCACAGTTTGGATTGTGGTAGACAGCTTGGGGAAACTAGTCACTTCTTGCATGCTTTCTAAATTAGAGCCTGCTCAGCTAAGTGACAACACTAGGCTGTAATATTCCTATGCATATAAAGCAACATCTGAGACATGATGTTCATATGATTTGCACTCTTGTGGCAAAAGAGACTGCCATAGAGATTTGAACCTACATTAAAAAAGGGGGAGGGGGGGGAGATAGTATATGTGGGGCATCCTGGAACAGAGATTATTCTTTGGATCTGCGGGAGAAAAAGAGGCGTGAATGGACAGGTGAGGCCCACTCTGGCTTTGCTGATGGGTTTTTATGTCTTCTTTGCATGTTTAGAAGGCATTTGTAATTAAATGAATATGAGCCTCAAGGTGTTACACAAGACTCAGAGGCACACCTTGGATCTAGTCTAGGTCACTGGACTGTGAGAGGTTCATAGTGAAGGACTAGCACCGACAGCACCGCAGAGATGACGCAATCCAGATTAAAATTGCATCTTCAGAATCCTTTCAACACATTTAAACCAGAGATGTACATGAACACTGGGTCACCATTTTTCATCACAGGATACCTGTATTTCACATCTGGTAGGAGGTACCCTACAGTCTTGTAGAAGCACAGACACTCCCTGTAGATACAGGCAGGCCATTTTACCTTTTCTCTGACTTCACTTTCTCCTTCTTGACAGCATTAATAGCAGATACTTTATCAAGCCTTTCATAAAAGCTATTTCTCAGTAAGGTACTTGAAGAGAAATGTATTATGGCCATCCTTCTCCATTTCCCCTTGGAAACAATAGGAGTTACCAATTTTCAAGTTAAAATTCGATCAATGGTCAGGTTCTATCAGAGTTAAATATTACCCTAAATTGAACCAGCAGCTAAGCAAACAGATGATAATCTTTTAGTGAACTCAGTAATAATATTAAAAAAAAAAAAAAAAAACTCCCATATTCTTCATCTACAGGTGTGCCGTGTTTATTTTCTCCCAGTATGTTGTAACTGAACTTTGCAGTTGGCTTCACAGCAATTCAGTTACTGTGAGATTTTGTCAGGAGTGAAGTTTGGCTCCTATCTGGCTATGCAAAAGGCAGCTATGTCTACTGAAAACCCAGCTTGAGCTGTGTAGTTTTCCTAACTTCTGTTGGTGGTAAAAATTTGGATGATACTTCGTTTTAAAAAGTCCAGTACAGTCATGCCTGGCCCATCTCTACTACAAACAATATCTGAATAAATTCTAATGTTAGAAGAAAAATAATCTCCTTGTATGTTGTATTAGGCGTTAGCGGGGACTCAGGACGTGACGTGTTAGGACCTCCCCTTGCTCTGTGATGGAAATCTTACGCATGCTTAAGGGGCGGGGACAAAGCAAGAGGTATACTTAAGGAGCTTTCACAATGTAATAAACGCCATTTGCTGCATCCTCATATTGGTGTCTGTGTTGCAATGGCCCTAGTGAGAGGAGATCGCTAGCCCTCGGCAGAATGCGCCTCGATACTGGGGACATCACTTGTATGCCTTAGCTACTTTGCAGATATTTTTATTAGAAGGAAGTGAAGTGAAAATCTTCATAATCGATCCAAGGAGAGCCTCTGGGTCTTGTGTAACATCTTGAGGCTCATACTCACTCAATTACAAATGCCTTCTAAACATAAAAAGAAGAGTTGAAAATCCATCAGCGAGGCCACAGTGGGACTTCAGGTCTCATCCATACATCTTAGATCATAGAATCATAGAATCATAGAATGATTTGTGCTGGAAGGGATCTCCAAGATCATCCAGATCCAACCCCCCTGCTATAGGCAGGGACACCTCCGACTAGACCAGGTTGCTCAAAGTCCTGTCCAGCCTGGCCTTGAATGTTTCCAGGAAGGGGACATCCACAACCTCCCTGGGCAACCTGTTCCAGTGCCTCACCACCCACACAGTAAAGAATTTCTTCCAAATATCTAGACTAAATCTACCTTCTTCCAGTTTAAAATGATTACCCCTTGTCCTGTTGATACATGCCCCTATAAAAAGTCCCCCTCCAGCTTTCCTGTAGGCCCCCTTTCAAGTACTGGCAAGTCACTATAAGGTCTCCCAAGAGCTTTCTCCTCTCCACGCTGAAGAGCCCCAGCTCTCTCAGCCTGTCCTCATAGGGAGATGCTCCAGCCCTCTGATCATCTTCATGGCCCTCCTCTGGACCTGCTCCAACAGCTCCATGTCCTTCTGTTAGGGGCCCCAGAACTGGACTCAGTACTCCAGGTGGGGCCTCATTAGAGCAGAGCAGAGGGGCAGAATCACCTCCCTTGACCTGCTGACCATGCTTCTCTTGATGTAACCCAAGATACGATCGGCTTTCTGAGCTGCAAGCGCACATTGCCAGCTCATGTTGAATCTTTCATCAACCAACACTTTCAAATCCTTCTCCTCAGGGCTATCTCAAGTCATTCTCCACCCATCCTGTATCTGTGCTTTGGATTGCCCCAACCCAGATGCAGGACCTTGCATTTGGCCTTGTTGAACTTCATGAGCATGGGCGCACCTCTCAATCTTGTCCAGGTCTCTCTGGATAGCATCCCTTCCCTCCAGCATGTCAACTGCACCACTTAGCTTGATGTTGTCTGCCATCCACCTGCACTTGGCCTTGCTAATGCCTATGTGTAAAGGATCTTGTCAGCTGGGCATACCCAGGAGATATAGATACTGCTGGGACAATGCATAGGGCATCTTCACATCATATTTCTGCATTGAATTTGCTAGTTTCTAAATATTACTAAAAGCCTAATATTTCAAGCAGTATGTAGTCAAATTTCAGAAGCACAGAATTCATTTTCAGCTCTCTAAAAATCCCATTAAAAACCATATCTCCAGAGTCTGAGAAATCTATTTGTGTCTTCTCTGAGGACAGGCTCTAGGACAGAATGAACTACCTTTCTGGTAAGTTTTCTTGTAACCATAACATCAGTGTGCATCCCTCTGCTATAGTTGCATGTTCCCTTTTCAGCATCATGCAGGGTGTCAGGGTGTTAAATTGAAGATGTTGGTATGAACTTTTATGTCAAGGAAAAGCATGGATCCAAGCTTGAGATTAACAATGAGCACCTTCTGAGCTGGGTATGAAGTGCATGTTCTGTAGCTGGCATGTTGGACTGATGACTGAAAACTGGGACTCAGCATTCAGGCACTCAGCCCCTAAGGAAATGTAGCATTAAGAGACTTTGAAGACAGGTCTGGACTTCATTCAGGAAAGACTGTCTTCATAAAGAGATGGGAGAAGGAAGGAAAAGCAAACAAACAAACCATAATGGGGGGAGAGCAGGGAGAATCCTGAAAAATCATGTATCTTTTTGCATTTCACACAGAGCAGGTTTCTTGTGGATTTCAACACCCAGCTGCTTCCAGGAACAGAACAGACATGCACGTGCCTGCAAAGCAAAACACAGCTGGAGAGCTAATTTTAGGCCTACCAGTCTTGGCAATGCCTCTTTAACAAATGAAGAATGTATGATTTTCATACGTATGCACAAACATCAAATTCTTGCAGTTAATTTAGATGGTTGTTCATGCAGTTTGGCCCAGGTACCACCAGGTGTGCTTGTCATCCTAAAATGTTTTACTTTTACCTAGACGGTAAAATTACCTCTTCCTGTTCACAATGCAGTTCTTGTGCCTGCCTTGACTGAATCTCTCAGACAGCTATTTCTCAGCAGAAAGGAAAAGCTGGGTTTCAAAAGTATTTTCTGATGAGTTTTCAGTAACATTCATCCACCATAGGGCTGCCAGCTTTTTTCTCTAATGAGTAGTCTTACTCTTTCCTTCAAAGAAGCAAATGCTAACATTTAAGGAAAGAAATAACACGTAGTATTTTTGTAGCTAGAACTGGATTTCGGAAAGAACAAGACCACCTTGTGCAGCCAAGGGTTACAAGGGAAGACATTATCATTGTTAAAGTAAAAGCTTCCCATCCGGGTTCTGTTTGTACTAGAGATCAGAAGACTTGGTTTAGACTTGATTTGAGGATTACAGAAAACAAGAGTGATCTAGGTTTCAAAACTTTTACCGGAACCAGCAAACACTGGAGATGTTTTAGAGGATTTGCTCATAACAGACAAACTAAACCTCAGAGTTTACTAAATGTTGCAACACCTAGAATTGCTAGGGAAACATGAGGTCCCAGGCTTCAGGAGAGGATAGAGCAAACTTATGAAAAGCATCCTGTTTTACCTGTCCCAATTTGTTGATATTTTCCGACCCTGTCAAAGTCAAACCATCCTATAAACCTTACATATGCAAACCAGCCTCACCACATCATGGGGATCTTTTCAAAGAAAGTCTTCCTATGTTTGCCACCAAAACAAAATCACAAACTTTATTTTCTCTATTTCTCTCAACTTATCAAATGTGAGGGACATTCTCTGTTTACAATGGTATGAAAAAGGCAATAGATTTATGCACTCATAGCTGAAATATGGAACAAGTCCAATGATTGCACCGACAAGCTATGATCCAGGGCACTAAACATTATGCAGAAAAGATAACACAGTGCTTTTTGTCTGCTCAACACAAATTAAACTAAGAAAGTGACTGGGAAATGATGGATTTCTGCCCTGAGTGATATGGGTAAAATCAAAAGCTAGATGTGCAACTCTGCTGTCTGCCCTACTAGTTCAGTAGGGCCTTCCAGTTCAGGCTTGTTCCAAACACATTTATCAGACACTTCTGTAAACTCTGCTCAGACTGCTAGGTAATAACTTGCATGACAAAAAAGGTAATCTCAAATATATCTTTCCTTCCTTTTTTATTTTCCTTAACACCAGAGGCATCCATCCCATCATTTATGCAAGACACAGACTGGATAATTTATGGAAACAAAAATAGTCTACTCAATTGAAATAAATGCTTCACTGCATGGCAACAACGAAGAATGAAATAAATTCTGTCATCATACAGACACAGAGTTTTACAAAAAGTGTGATTACATCCAGAGCAAATAAAAATATTATTTCCATAGGAAACTGCTCCCCCCAACAAATGAGATAAGAAAAGCAGACCTTTCTGATGGTCCATGTGTTAAGAGATTTCAGAATTAGGCAGTGCCTTCATCCTTATCCTTCGCAAAATACTGTTTCCTAATTCACCACAACATGTTCTCCATCAGGTAAAACAATACTTAAAATAACCTCAGGTGTTCATTCTAATAAAAGCTGCATTTCAGCTCTGTTTCCAGCATTCACTAAAAAACAAAACAAAGTCACAAAATGATTAAGTGCTGGATTTCTGCAGCTGTGGCCATTAATCTAGCAATTTTTTAGATAGAGCAAATATTGAAAAGTATCTCTTATTATTGCTAACTCCCCTGAGGTGCAATCTTCCAAACTTGATCCAGCTTGCAATAGACACATTTCTTTTGAAAGGGAGAACTAACACAGGTATGTATGCAAAACCTTTCTGCTAATGAACTAGTCAGACTGTTCTTCAAAACAAAGAGATTTCAAAATTTCTTGCAAAAATCTGATTAGCACAGACATTTAGAGATACATTTCTTATACGCAAGTTCAAATCAGCCCAAGGTGATGTTATGTTCCCAAGTTAGTGTGAACTATCTACAGCAGAATGAAAACGCTGATCTGAAATTACCTGCACCAGTTTAACACGGAAGCTTGATCCAAAATTCAGATAAAAAATTTAAACGTGCCAACTTCTTGGGTGGTTGTTCTTAATAATTTGATCTAGACTATTGGAAGACCGCACCATTTCTAAACCTAGACGTGGCTTACGTTTGGATCTGACAGCTATGTTGCCCCACAAGATATAGAGAAAGGTACTGACAGAGCTCAGAAAAGAGATTTTTACACTTGGTGAGGACCCTGAAAAGGCAGTAAAAAAGAGTTACAGTTGAACTTTTTTCATCAAAAACTAAAAAATACACATCTTTTGGTTTGAATTCAATCATTTTGCTCAAACAAACAAAAAAAAAATCTGGTATACTTTTTGGCTTGAAGAACAGCTTATTTTAGAATAAAAATACTGAGTCCCAAATGAAAATTGAACATTTCTGTTTCAACATATACAAGCAGGAAATATTTCATTTTTAAAATGTTGGAATTAAAATTTATGGTAAGTTATTATTTGGAGTCAAAGAGCTTCCTTTCCTTTCTTGCCACTCCCTCCCCTCACCCGCTCTGTCCTGCTCAAGCAGAAATGAAGTGTGTCAGTTCCTTCTGGCAGACAGATCACAACTGGATGGAGCCAGTAAGGAGCGTTATCCCTATTTTGAACACATTTGCTCCAAATAAGCACCCCGCTAGAGGCATTTTGAAGTACAGCTCAGTGCCTAATGATACTGCCCCCACTGACTGTGCCCTCTTCTGAAAACAGTAACTTAATTTTTCGCAAGCATGAATGAAGCACATGAAGCAAGCTTCTGACCAAATAAGCGGTCAGATTTTACTAATTGTGTTATTCTGATGCCTGGTCTCTGTAATTATGAAGCATGCCTGGCAGAGGACAATTTCTACAAGGTTGGTATGAGATGTCTGAAAGCAAGCAGCTCGTTTAGGCTCCAGAAGGAAAGATGACGAGTAGGCAAGGGATGGGTGGAACAGAGCCCTTCTGGAGCTGGGCCTGACTGCTGTTTACAGGAGTATCCTCAGGCTCTCATGTAATGTCTTGTTACCAGAGAATTAGCTTTGCATCCCAGCAGAGAAGCCAAACCATGCTTTGGCTCCTCAGATTTGACAAACTGCAAGGATTCCACGTGTCCAAAGGAGGCCTCCAAATGTGAGTGGAGCATAAGCCTGCATGCACTATGCCTGAAACTCCAGTGTCAGAGGTAAACATCACCCATGTACTCGCACAGATGGGTTATTAACTTCAAGGACCTAATTATGTTGATTTAAATGTCAACATTGTTGTTGATGTCACTGCCCATTACTTTAGAAAAAGAGTTCAGCCTCTGTGACTTGGGAATTCAGGATTGCATGTCTCTCATTTTGATTTCAGTCCTAGAGGACAGTGGTGACATCTTCAACTGCCAAAATTTCCAACTTCCACTTCCGAGTTTGGCATCCCTCCATCACGCATTTTAATTTATTTCTCTATCTATTCAGCAGCCCATTGGAAATCGTCAGGTTAGAAGAGGCATAAAATTAATGTCAAATTAGACAACAAAGAAAGCCACAGCATTTGTTTGCTCCTTTCTCTGCTCATCCACTGAACAAAGCCATGCAGCTTATTGTCTGCTGTAGTAGAGGTTCCTCAAGTCCCAGCACCTCTCTGCAGAAGACACCTTGCCTCCAGATAAAAAGGGAAATGTTTTTTTAGCTTACAGAAATTCTTAGTGAATTCTGGTCATGTCAGTAGGGACTTCTTTCCTAAATCAGTACTTTTTTAATGTGTGTAATTTTTCCCATTCCTATGTTATGGCTCTGCCTTTTTGTTTTTATAACCTGCAGGAGGCATATTTCAAAAATATTTATTAGCTTATTAAATCAAATTACCCTTGCTCCTGCTGGACCAAGTTTTATAGAGTGCCCACAAAAATCAAAAAGCCTGTGCTGCAGCAACAATTTGTAGTGAAGGAAGAGAAAACTATTCTGTAATCTTTTTAATTAGCAACAGCAAAACTTCAATTTACTAACTCAGAAAATCCTGGCGAGAACTCTTCTGTCCAAATTCCACAGCCCAAGTCTGGAAAGGTAAGCAAGTGCAGGGAAGATTGGCTGCAATGAACAAGTGCATTTGTTGAAACTTACTAGTAAAGTGATTGGCAATGAAATGGTTAACAGCGTTAACACTACACTTCATTTTTAAAAGATCATTCTGGGAAATGTGAGAATTTCACAATACTCCTTCTGCCATTTCTTCTCAGTCTCTGGACCTCAGGAGTTTGGAAAAGGTGAAAAGCAGCTTTTGAGAAGCCTACCACAACAGACACCAGGTCAGCCTGTCACACAGTCAGCTGCCTCCAGCCCCTGCTGCCCTCAGCTGAGCTGAGCTGTCTTGCTGAGTTTTAATTTGGTGACTAGGGAATGCTTTTGTTGTGTCAGCTAACTCAACTTTTTCAGCATCTTTCTTGTAGTTCAAATGAGTCTAAAGTACAACACCATGTTTAATTTTAAAATTAACATTTACATGCTGGAGCACATTATATATATATGTAAATATATATATATATGTGTACATGCATATACATAGGTATGTATGTGAAATCAAAGGATTTCCAGGAGCCTGGTACAATAGCTACAAGAAAAGCAGATTTGCTAACACTGCTAGTTTTACACTCAGATTCAGTGCTCCCAAACTGTCTGGGAGAACGGTACCTGCATGTCAGGTTTTTGTTGAACTGATTACAGACAGAGTCACCATTTGCAAAATTAAATAGGTTTACAAAAATGTTTACACCTGCACCCACTCAGAACTTGGAAAAAAAAGGGATGAAGGATTCTAAGTTATACTTACCTCCAGAAGTAAAACAGGAAGATTTGGGGAGGGTGGAGGTCCTATTCTTTTGGGGGTTTGTTTTGTTTTGTCTTTTTTGTTCATTTTAGTTTGGTTTTTGGTTGGTTTTCTTTTTATTTTTCCACTACTAATTTTTATATTATAAATGCAAGTCTTGCATGCTTGCCTTGCAAAAGTCCCTTGGTGCTCAATAAACAAAGTTGGTTCAACAAAGGGTTTCGTAAACTTTTGAAAATGAAAATTTGGACCTTCAGAGAAAGACTTCCTCCTTCTCCTCATTTTCCTCCCCTATCTGTAAATGTATTTTGGTCTTTAGCTGCTTTATAGCCCATTGAAAATCCTAGACGAGAGTCCTGATTTGAAAAGTCAGCAGTTTGGCAAAGAACAGAAACAGATTCTCTCTTTAGGTGTGGCATTAGAAACAAGGCCAAGAAGCCATTTCACCCCCACCTCTCCCTGTCATTGCAACCACAGAGGAAGTCAGGATTGTCCTTGCTACACCAAGGGCAGGATGGCTGAAGCAGTCAGCAACCCTGCTGGGAGAGGCAGGAGAAAGGACGGGGGGAGAAACAAGTGCAGGCACTCAGCAGTGGCTGCAATGCTCTCCCACCTATCTGTTTCTCGCATGCTTCTGAGTGGTTTGCATGACAGGCTGCTCCTGAGAGACGAGCACCTTGGGAACAGGAAAAGGCTTCCTCTGGCTCCAAGGGTTGAAGTTGGGCCCAACCAGTGCAGGAAGCAAAATTAAAGCTGACACCAGGCAGTCTGGTGTTACAGCTGCCTGCATTCCTATTGATCTGAAGGCTTAGTCTGCATTCTGGCTTTATCAGCCGGCGGCATCATGACTGCCATCTCTTCCCTCTCATCCTCCTAACCTGGAAAACACTTCTGAGAGTGCTGAGAGACAGTTATCAAAGATCCACTGCCTAAGAAAAGAACAACATGCCTCAGAAGAAATAGCTGCCTGGCACCTTTGATGAAAGTTCCCTGACACTTTTTCTATTTAATTAAAAAAAAAAAAAGCCAACCTCAATATATACATGATGTTTCGCCTAGCAGATCATTTCAAAACTGCGTCTGACAGTGGTGGATTATAATGAACCTCTTATCAAGACATTGCCAGCTCGAGACAGACAATGCGTGTACGTATATGTGCAGATTCCAGTCTTGTTAACATCAGAGAGTGAAAGGGATAGTGTGTGGGAAGATTTATTGCAGGGAATTATCCACACACACACATACACACATACACACATACACACACACACACACACACACACACACACA